>NW_025743467.1:0-37504 GCF_021292245.1 Micropterus dolomieu
GTGTGTGTGTGTGTTTTAGACTGACTCGGGGTCAGTGTGTCTGAGCTGCTTCGCTGCATCTCTTCACATCCTGACATGAAAAGTGGGATTTATCATTTATTCATGTTCCCAGAGCGGAGACAGATGGTCTGACCGGCGGCGTGATGTCATCTGTCATTAAGACGTTACTGTAATCACACACTCACAGATACACACCTACTGACCTCTGGGGATGAATGAAACCGCTCTGAGCCTGCAGCTTAGTTCCCAGTGAACGATGGTAAAACCTCTCTGGTTAGCTTAGCTTAGCATAAAGACTGGAAACGGAAGGAAACGGCTAGCCTGGCTCTGTCCACAGGTAACAAACCCACCGGGCAGATCTCAGTGATGACGTGATGACGTTACATCTGGTTCATTTCACCTGTGCTGGAGTCTCTGTGTCTCTCTGTCTGTGTCTCTGTGTGTGTGTGTCTCTGTCTGTGTCTCTGTGTCTCTGTGTGTGTGTGTGTCTCTGTGTGCGTGTGTGTCTCTGTGTGTCTCTTGGTGTGTGTGTGTCTCTGTCTGTGTCTCTGTGTGTCTCTGTGTGTCTCTTGGTGTGTGTGTCTCTGTGTGTCTCTCTGTGTGTGTGTGTCTGTCTGTGTCTCTGTGTGTCTCTGTGTGTGTGTGTCTGTCTGTGTCTCTGTGTGTCTCTTGGTGTGTGTGTGTCTGTCTGTGTCTCTGTGTGTCTCTTGGTGTGTGTGTGTCTGTCTGTGTCTCTGTGTGTCTCTTGGTGTGTGTGTCTCTTGGTGTGTGTGTCTCTGTGTGTCTCTTGGTCTGTGTGTCTCTGTGTGTCTCTTGGTCTGTGTGTCTCTGTGTGTGTGTGTGTCTCTGTGTGCGTGTGTGTCTCTGTGTGTCTCTTGGTGTGTGTGTCTCTGTGTGTCTCTGTGTGTCTCTTGGTCTGTGTGTCTCTGTGTGTGTGTGTGTGTCTCTGTGTGTCTGTGTGTGTCTCTTGGTGTGTGTGTCTCTGTGTGTCTCTGTGTGTCTCTTGGTCTGTGTGTCTCTGTGTGTGTGTGTGTCTCTGTGTGTCTCTGTGTGTCTCTTGGTGTGTGTGTCTCTTGGTGTCTCTTGGTGTGTGTGTCTCTTGGTGTGTGTGTCTCAGTGTGTCTCTGTGTGTCTCTGTGTGTGTGTGTGTCTCTGTGTGTCTCTGTGTGTCTCTTGGTGTGTGTGTCTCAGTGTGTCTCTGTGTGTCTCAGTGTGTCTCTGTGTGTCTCTGTGTGTGTGTGTGTCTCTGTGTGTCTCTTGGTGTGTGTGTCTCTGTGTGTCTGTGTGTGTCTCTGTGTGTGTGTGTGTCTCTGTGTGTCTCTGTGTGTCTCTTGGTGTGTGTGTGTCTGTGTGTCTCTTGGTGTGTGTGTCTCTGTGTGTCTCTGTGTGTCTCTTGGTGTGTGTGTCTCTGTGTGTCTGTGTGTCTCTTGGTGTGTGTGTCTCTGTGTGTCTGTGTGTCTCTTGGTGTG
Organism: Micropterus dolomieu; assembly: GCF_021292245.1. NCBI lineage: Eukaryota > Metazoa > Chordata > Actinopteri > Centrarchiformes > Centrarchidae > Micropterus > Micropterus dolomieu. The sequence goes on from NW_025743467.1 coordinate 1,470, forward strand.
TGTGTCTCTGTGTGTCTCTGTGGTCAGAGAGTACAGGAAGTGGTTCTGTAAGTACAGCTAAACTGTGTCAGACCTGATTAAACATTTACGTGATGGAGATCTGGATCGGGCCCAAATGTTTCCCATGATGCTCAGGGGTCCCCTGCAGCACTAAACCGTCTCCCCGCTCGGCCAGAAGTTTGTGGACAGCTGTCCGCGTCTCTCAGTGACTCCGTGTCTGTTAACCTGCTGCAGGGATTTAGTCCGTGGAAACCACGTATCTCCAAAAGGTCAGGCGTGTTGGGTTTAACGGTTTCTTTCTCCCAGAAAGGAACTTCGTCCTGACGTCCGTCTGAAGAATTCAAACTCAAAACACACGGAGATACAGGGATTTTATTTGGCAGGAAACAAACTACATGATACAATCTGTAGTTTATGTGTTTTCTGATGCGGCTGCAGCATGACGTTTGTTTCTAATCTGCCGCCTCTGTGGAGAAGCTTCAGTTATTATGAGCGGTCACTAGTTTTTCTTTTAATATTTGTATTTTCAACAGATTCTATTACTGATGGTTGTAGAACTCTAGACCAGGATCAGGAGTCTCTGTAAAGGGGAGAGTTTAGACACCACACGTCTTTTTCTTTGTCACTTTTTAAAGGATGTATTACAGGTATGATCAGGTGAGGAGTGATTGACAGCACAGTGGATCAAACTGTTTTAATCTGTCTTTAAATATCTGTAGACATTAAACATATTTGAACTAACTGCATCCTTCTTTTCAGGAAACGTAATGGGGGCTTTAAGGAGGCGCTGCTGATGAAGATGCTGAAAACAGAAACCCTGCAGAAGAAGAAGGAGCGTTTGATTTCTCCTCCCAGCAGCTGACAGTCTGCTGCTGTTATTAAAACGCCTTTAAAGGAGGATTAGCAGCTCTGAATGCTGATGAGGCCATTTGGGCTCATTCCCACCTCCTCCTCCTCCTCACTCCTTTTTCTCTCCATCCCCTGTCCACGGGACTCGTTCTCCTCTTTCTTGTTGTCTTTCTCTCCTTACCTCCTCTCTCCCCCCTCCCATCCCCATTCATCCTCCTCTCTTCTCTCTCTTCTCTTTCCTTCATCTCCTGTCCTCTCCCCTCTCCCCCTTCTGTCCTCTCTCTCCTCCTCTCCCCTCTCCCCCTTCTGTCCTCTCTCTCTCCTCCTCTCCCCTCTCCTTCTCCTCTTACTCTTATCTCCTTCTGTCCTCTCCCCTCTGTCCTCCTCCTGTTGTCCTCTTGTCTTTACGCGTGCCAGTCACCTGCCGCTCCCTCCTCCTCCTGACTTCCCGTCGTCTTTTCGGACTAAGTGTTTTGTGATTGGCTGTTAGTGAGCGGGTATAAAGGGGAGAGGACACCGGGACACTCTCTCTGAGGGCTTTTTGTTGTAGAAAGCTCATTAAAGCGTGTCCTCCTTCAATAAAGACGCGGCTCTCCATTAATAAACTCCCGCTCGGCCCGCGTGCGTGGCGGCTGAAGCCAAACTCTCCTCCAAAAGAAAGAAAGAAAGAGCCAGAAAAAAACGCGTTCATTGAGTCAAATCAATTGAAAAAACATTTGCAAATCTGCCATTATTCCGGGATTTTCTCTCCTTTCTTCTCCTCTGTCTCTCGGGACAAAAGCGCGCAGCCTCCGTGTTTGGCACGGAGCCGTTACGCGCGGAGCTCCGGGGGAGCGGGGCGGGCGGAGAGCCGGGGGTGAAGCCGCTGGAGGAGCGCGGAGAGCTGGCTGGAGGAGACACCGAGCCGCCCGGAGGGTTTCTGAGTTCATCCGTTTAAATTCCTCAAACATGAAATGTAATATGGCACTTTATATTTTCTACAAGCTGCCAGGTTCCCCATGAAAAATATAGAATGACTGAAACACATTCACAGTAATATTCCATTTACACTGGGGCACTTTCTAAAAGCACAATATGTTCAAAATGTTCTAAAAAATAGCAACAACAAGTGAAAACGCTTTGAGAAAGGTTTGCACAGTAAGAAATGGAATGCAATTTAATTTTAATGTAGCAGAAACAAATGTGAATTGTCCAAAAAAAAAAAAAACCTAACTTAAACTAAAATCAGGCAGCTGATTATGTTCAGTTGAATTTTGTGTTTCTTTTATATAATTAAAGACATTCCCACATTGGTGCAGAAAATGTCTCCAGAATGCTGGAAATTAAGTCAAACTTTGCTGCAGGAGGAACCAAAGAGCCCCACTCACACTGCGCAGTGAATACTGATTCAAAAATAGTATTAAAATATGTTCTGATCTTGTTCTCCTGAACATCACTACACCCCTAATCTGAGCTCTTACCGCAACACAAAGTGACGCCTTTGTTATAAATAATAATATAATATTTAACTGCAGCTGAAAGATGAAATGTTTTAAATGTTTCTGCAGGTTCAAATCTTTTCTTTCTTTTTGTCTGATGAATATTTTAACTGTGCAGTGACTTCAGAAGGCTGGACCAGAAGAATCTGCTCTTACTCCAGTCTGTAAAAACCCAAATCATCCTACGAATCATAAAATAAAGTCTAAACATAAAACACAGATTCATCCTCTGTTATAATCAGATCTCACCTGTTTCAGATTCGTTCAACAGCAGCAGAAACATTTTTATTTGACTCAGATATGTGAACTTGAATTCAGTCAATTTTGCGCACAAAACGTTCAGAAAATCATCGTTTATCTATTAAAACCAAATTAAATTAATTCTGATGTTTCAGCCGACAGACTGGTGACAATAGAGTGTGTGTGTGTGTGTGTGTGTGTGTCGCGCTCACGAGTGTCGACAATAAATGTTTAAAAGCTCATAAATACAGATCAGAGTGAAAGAGAATAATAATCCTGTTGAGAGGCGACGGGAGGAGGAGGAGGGTGAATGGAAAAGGATGAAGAAAGCAGCTGTTGTCTTGGTAATCTGTCCTCTAATCTGTTTTCCTGCTCTGTCACTCACACTGCTGCATGCCTCCTCCTCCTCCTCCTCCTCCTCCTCCTCCTCCTCCTCAGCTCACATTCCACTGCTGAAGATTTGACTTTATTTTAAATTATTGTAAAAACAGACAAAACATCAAGCTGATCTGAGTCTGAATGAACTCGTGTTGTTTCAGCTCCTCAGTGAAGCTGAAGGCCAAACTAATATCATCACCCTGAGTACTGTACACACAAATACATGTACTGTGAGTACTGTACACACAAATACATATACACAAATACAAATATACATATATTGTTTACCTAAATACTTAACAAGTACATGTACACATGTACTCCACACACATATTGTCTGCAAATTAACTGAATAAAAAACTTGATCTCAGAGACCATCAGGGGGGACAGAAACCATCAGAGAGGAAAGAGACCATCAGAGAGGACAGAGACCACCAGAGAGGACAGAAACCATCCGAGAGGACAGAAACCATCAGAGAGGACAGAGACCATCAGGGGGGACAGAAACCATCCGAGAGGACAGAAACCATCAGAGAGGACAGAGACCATCCGAGAGGACAGAAACCATCCGAGAGGACAGAGACCATCCGAGAGGACAGAAACCATCCGAGTGGACAGAGACCATCCAAGAGGACAGAGACCACCAGAGAGGACAGAGACCATCCGAGTGGACAGAAACCACCAGAGAGGACAGAGACCATCCGAGTGGACAGAGACCATCCGAGTGGACAGAAACCACCAGAGAGGACAGAGACCACCAGAGAGGACAGAGACCATCCGAGAGGACAGAAACCATCTGAGTGGACAGAGACAGGTAGGCTGTGACCCCCTGATCTGAGCAGAAAACCTTTAATTGTGTACATTTATTGTTTAAGTTTTTAGAAAACCCAGAGACCACAGTAAGTAAACCTGCAGGGTCCTGGACCAGGTCTCTAGCTGCTGGTCTGAGCTCCGTTCTGTTATTGTTTTCTCATTAAGTCCTAATTGGGTGTCTCTATGGAGTCACGAGCCAGAGCTGTAAACAGAGCCAACAGCGCGTGCACGACCTATACCCCCCTCCTCGCTCCCATGCCCCCCCCCCCTTATAGAAATGTTGGAGGAGGTGATTACGGCTCATTACAGAGTATATAGACCCTCACACACACCCACTCTGTGTTTCAGCTCCAACACTTTCTACACTTGTTTTATTTCCATCAATTAAACCGTTTGAGACCTTCAGCGACTTTATCTTCTATTTTATATCTTATTTATATTTAACTTGAATTACATTTACAACAACACGCGGAGCTTATTGCACCAAGTCTCACAGAGGTTTTTGGATTTTTTTTAAAAGTTGTGTTCACCTGCAGGACTTTTCCTCCTCCCGTTTCCTGACACCGGCTCCCGCTGCAGCTCCTGCCCGCCCCCCGGCTCCTCCCTCCCGGCCATGGGCTCCGTGCTGCCCGGCTCCTCGCTGGGCCTGAAGCCGGGCTTCAAGCCGCAGCAGCCGCTCTCCCTGGCGGACATCATCACCTCGGACATCCTGCACAGCTTCCTGTACGGCCGCTGGAGGCACGTGCTGGGCGAGCAGCACCACCACCCGCACCAGCATCACCTGCAGCACGAGGACCGCAGCACCGCCCCGAGCGCGAGCCCCAAGACCGCGTTCACCGCCGAGGTGCTCGCGCAGTCCTTCTCCGGAGGTCAGTGACGACACTTCAATTAACCAGTTAAATGTAACTTTCACACCTTTGATATGAAGTCAGTTTCACCTTGAATTTACCTTCAGATTAGAATTTAGGGATCAATAAAGTCATCTCATCGATATTTCATCTTTATTCCTCATAAGTCAGACTGAGGAGCTGAAAAGGAACATTAAATATTTTTCTTCACTGGTTTCAGAGGGAAAAATTATTATAATTAATATATTTGTTTATAGATTTAGTTTCTGCTGAATTTACTGATGAAGATCTAACAAAATATCGACCATCTTATAAAATGTGAGTTGTTTCATGTTGAACTGCAGAACAGAATATGTAGATAAATTATCACCGTGACCTCAAATATTGAAACGCTTTTATGCTTTTAATTTTAGTTTGAATTTATTAATAATCCTTAATTAGATTATGAATTGATTCTACTCCCTCATCAGACTTTCAATACATTTAGGGATTTTTATCAAACTGGCTTTTATTTCTGAAAACTGATCAGTTCACACGTTTCTGTCTATTTATACAGTCCTCATCAAACAGATAAAACGTATCCAGCTTTGAATCCAGTTAATCAATTAAACTGATCGGTTAATTTAGACCTATAGCTATTTACATATTTGGTAATAAAAAGGTTTAATCTGTTGCCTGTTTAGACAGAAGCCTAATAATTATTCATTAATTATCACAACAGTTATCAATAACCGATCAAACCGTTTGAAAGCCGTGGTCTGGGTCAAATTGAGTCTCCACGCACGCGCCACCGGCGAAACTCTAAATAAATCATTAAAAATCTTATAATTAACGAACCACTTAATTAACCAGCCACCTGTTGATCGTTAATTAATCCGTAAAAATGTCTGAACGTGTTGCTGATGTTAATTGATAGGCTAATAATTCTGCGTGTTTGAAGCTCAAACCTTCAAAAACGCAAAAGAAAAAAGAAAAATAAAGCTTCTCTCGCGGCCTTTTTCCCGCGTCTTTGATTTATGTTTTTTAATTAAATTAGTGGAATTCGTTTCCGTTTTCGATAAAATTCGTTTGGAACAGTTTCAGAGGAGCCGTGAGATCTTGGACCTGCTGTTTGGATCCTCCCGTTTCATTTCTAACGGATTATTTCTGGATTATTTCCCTCTGCGGGAGTTTAAACCCGCGTTCTGCTTCTTCACGTTCCTCCTGATGGCATTTATGAGGTTTTTTTTTCTTCTTCTCCGGTTTTAAATTCGGATAATCCTCCAGCACTTTTATCTCCATTTAAACCTACTTGCTCCTTTATGTCAGGAGCAGTTTCAGGCTTCTTCCATGAGCGTGACACTGCTCTGACATTTCTCTGTGTCTTTTTTCTTTTTAACTTTATAGTATTTCATTGTATTTTTCTTATTTCATATATCTTGTCCGGAGTCTCCTAGACTTTCTCTTCTGTTCTTCCCCCCTCTGTTGCACATAAATAGGCTACTCGGTTTAAATTATCTTTCCTCCTAAAAGCCGTCATGAATTAAGATTTCTCTTCTCCGGACTCAGCGGGCAGCAGCGGGGAGTTGTGCACACACAATGCCGGTATTGAAAGGGGAAAAAGAGCATTTAACCTCCGTCTTTATCTTTGCCAAGGCTGTTTTTTGTTTTTTTTTAGCTCAGTTTCATGCTGTTTTCACTGTTTATGGGAAACTTCAGCACCTAAACATCATGTTTGTTTCCTATAAAACTCACAGAACAAGGCTGCAGCCTCCCACACTGAGCATTTATGATGCAGTTAAATTTGCTAAAATTTAAATGGAGTTCAGTCACTTTCAAGAGGTTTTCTTTGCTTTAGACCTTTTCTGGTTTCAGTCATCAACCAGGAGAAAATCAAACTGGTTTAAAAAGTGAAAATTAATAACTGTATTTTTATTTTATTTGTCTTCAGAAGTCCAGAAGTTGTCGAGTCTGGTTTTACCCAGCGAGGTGATCATTGCTCAAAGTTCAGTCCCAGGTAAACCCTTCCTCCTCTCTGTGTTTTCAAGGGAGATGAGAGTCATAACATCTGTGTTTGTTATATTGCCATTGAGATCTTTTTTTTATTGAGCATTAAAATTACAACAAAATGTATTAAATATCCCGTCATGTAGTTCAACATGTTTTATCAAATGTTATCACTTTATTTGTATGAATTTCCTTTTCACTTGTGTATTTGTGTCGTCTATAAATGGATCAATGTGCAGTGATCTACTTGTCCATTTTAAGATAAATATTAAATAGGCCTACATAAAATTAGTATTGATAATTTACAATGCTAACTGGCCTGGATCCAGCCGCCATTACAAAGCAGTTTTCTCTTCAGTGTCAGTCAGAGATGAGAATCAGCTGCAGATCTGTATTGTGAGCGGTGTTGCGTGAATGATTGTGGGCTACATGTAGTTTTAACACGGTTGTGTCTGAGTGGCAGATGAAGCTGATGTTCCTGTATTAACACCAGTGTGTCTTTGTGTTGTTGGATTTCAGGAGAAGGTTTAGGTATTTTCTCTAAAACATGGATTAAAGCAGGAACAGAGATGGGACCATTCACCGGACGCCTCATCTCACCTGAACACATCGACCTGTACAAGAACAACAACCTCATGTGGGAGGTAAACAGACATATATGTGTATATATATATATATATATAATATATAAAAAAAACTTTTCAATGCCACATTCATATTTACAACATTTGTCAGAAATCTAGGAGCCACATTGCTTCCAACTGACCGACTAGCTAACAAAGCCAGCTAGGTGTTTAACTTAACTGGTGTAGTTCTAATTAGCCACTATTGGTAACTATCTAACTGCCTTAACTGAACAAACTGGTTAAGTGAATGCTAGCCAGGTAGCTTGCTTGCTCACTAGCTAACTAACAAACAACTTGCTGACTCATAGCTTGCTACCTAAATAACCGACTGGCTGAATTGTAGAGTGCAAGTTAACTAACTACCTAACTAGCTGACTCACTGATTGCTGCCATCCAGCTCCCTAGCCAATCATTTAACCAATTGACTGATAAAGCGCAAACTAACTAGTAACACAAGTGACGTTAGCTGTAAAAACGTGTCTGACTCAGTGTTAGCCAGTTAGCAAGCTTTCAAACTACAAGCATACAAACTACACATACCTGGTTCTGATTCTTAAGCTTGCTAGCTTTTTCGCACACTAGCTAAGTGAACACCTAACAAGCCTTTTGGCTAATTGCTATTCAGACAGCTAGCTAACTAAATCACTAAATGCGTGGCTGGCTGGTTGGCTATCTGTAACCAGCTAACTGCCTGTAACCAGCCTGCCTAACTGGCGTACTGACTGTTAGCCAGCTTGTTTGCTAACTAACTGACCAACTAATCACTGACTGTCTAACTGACTTGTTGCTGTACACTCTTTAGCTAATTAAATAACTGACCAGCTGAATTGCTGATTGTTAACCAGCTAAATAAACTGACTGGCTGATTTGTAGCATGCTACCTTACTAGCCACAGGCTGTCTAACTGAATTGTTACTATACAGTCTGATATCTAAGTAAATAACTGACCATCTAATTAACTAGCTATAATTTGCCAACAACTTGAATCTAACTCACTGGCTTAGTGTCTGCTAGCTAGTTATCACGCTAACTAAAGGGTCAACCACCTAATTTTCTGACTGAATGTCTGACTAAGTGGCTTAGTGACTGGGTAGCAACAAAACAACAAAAACTGAACAATTAACTACCTATTAACAGTAATATTCTGACTTACTACAAGTGACTACCACCAATGACTAACTAGCTAGTTATTTAACTGCGTAGTTTGTTTTATATGTATGTTTTTTTAAGTTTCTATTTGAAAAACCAACCAGTAAACAAGAAACCAGAGGCCTGTGCAGAAATATAACAGGATCTTCTAAGACATTTTTCCTCTCTCTCAGGTGTTTAATGAGGACGGGACGGTCAGGTACTTCATCGATGCCAGTCAGGAGGATCAGAGGAGTTGGATGACGTACATCAAGTGTGCGAGGAACGAGCAGGAGCAGAACCTGGAGGTGGTTCAGATCGGCAGCAGCATCTTCTACAAGGCCGTGGAGGTCCGTGAACGCATCACCTCACCTGTTTACTTCAGCAGCATCAACTTCCACTTTTTCCCCAGCTGACTTCACTCTCCCACCAAACAGAACACAAACATGTTGTGGTGTTTTAAATGACATTCATCTGGTACAAAAGCCCTAAGCGACCATCCATTCAAATATTTTATATATATATATACGTTTTTCCTTGAGAACAGGATAATTTTCTTGTGATCTCGAGATAACAAAGCAGTGGATCAACACAGGGGTCGGCAGGAACGTTTCTTAAAGGTAATTTCAGCGTAGTCATTAGAGAGCTAAGTTGACGGACCACAGGACTTACAGTCTTTGGGTTGTGTGTTCAAGGGACTTTTCAATTCCCATCATTCCCAGGCAGAGGATATTCTTGCGCGTCTCGTTCAGTGGAATCCATTTAACGTTACAGATTCCCGGACAGCTATTTCAGAACCTTTGAAATAGCCGTCGGGAAATGATTGGATTCCCCTGAATCTCTTCATAACAACTTTGCTGAAGAGGATAATAAAAAAACGGTAGCGAGCAAGAGTAGAAACTGCAGTCCTGTGCTCCAGCAGCTGAGATAACCAATCTCAGTGAAATTCTCTGAAATCACCCTAAAGAAACGTTCCTGCCGACCCCTGTGTTTTATTAGCTCGAGATCACAAGATAATTACCCCGTTATCACAGGAAAACAGAGTAAAAAAATATATTTATAGATAAAAATATTTGAAGGGATGGCCGCTTAGGGCTTCCGTACCTAAGAAACAGTCGAAACACAAGAAGAAGAGTTACTGATCCAACCAGGTGGAAAGCCTGTTAATGGTTCATTTGTACTTTGTACTTTAAGTATTAAAACTAAAAGCACTCAGGCAGAAAGAAAAATGTTCCCTGTGACTGTACTATTATTATATCACTAGATTATTACTCCTCATGCATTCATGTAAAAGCAGGATGTTACTGCTGTAGTTGCTGAGGTATACAGCTCATGTTGAACTATCTGACTGCAGCTAATGATTTTTTTCATTATGATTTCCTGTGCTGATTATTTTCTCCCTTAATCAATTTACTAAAATTAGTGTGAAATGCCGTCACAGTTACCCAAAGCCCAGAGTCACACCTACACAATACTTTGTTGTGTCTGACCAACAGTCCAAACCTCAACATTATTAACAATCATTTAAATAATTTAAATAATTAAAAAGAAAAGCAGCAAATCTCAAAGCTGGAACCATGAAATGTTTTTAAATGAAAATCTTAATCAAAATAGCTGCCAATCCTTTTTTGGGGGGGTTTAATTCATAACAAAACATATTTTATAAGCTCTTCATATGTTTTGTGACTTTGTAAAGTAACTGAAGCTGTCACATAAATGTAGTGAAGTAAAAAGTAGCATAGCTCCTTGTAGTGGAGTAGAAGTAGAAAGTGGCAAGAAAATACTCAAGTAAAGTACAAATACCTCTAATTTGTAAGCACATTACTTTAGTAAATGTGCTTAGTTACAGTCCAACACTGCATTTAGTATAATAATAATAATAATAATAATAATAATAATAAAATGTGTTTTATACAAGGGAGCAAATTAAAATCAAGAAATTATAAAACAATTTAATGTAAAATCAAGTTTTAGACTACTAGAGTTTAACTGAAGCAGATTTAAATAGATCCCTGTAATGTCAGATAAAAGAAACTGTAAGTCTGCAGAAAACGTCTTCAGGTGTGTGTCGCCCTCTGCTGGCCGAAGGATTTAATGAAGAACAAACCTGAACTGCGAAACAACAGGCGTTCAAATAGACGACTCAGATACACATTCATTAATATATATCATACTGATTGAAAGACAGGAAACATGGTCTTCATGTCCTCTGGTGATTTTTGTTTTAACCTCTATGTTTCTTCTCCTCAGACGATCCCTCCGGACCAGGAGCTGCTGGTCTGGTACGGAAACTCCCACAACACCTTCCTGGGAATCCCTGGAATTCCTGGAGGAGATGAAGAACAGAGCAAGAAGAGCAAGAGCGGTAAAGATGATTGATTTATTGATCTGTGACTTCATCCATCAATCTGAAACTGCAGCAAATCATCTCATAAAAATACACCAAACACACCTGAGAGGGACGGCAGGTCCACACACCTGGCTGCTTTTATACATACAGACTTAATAAAACCTGAAGTGTTTAAATTCTTCTTAGACTGTTTGGATTTTCCCGTCTTTTATTTAAGAGGAACCATTTTATTGCACACAGTACCCGTTAGTAGATACAGTAGATACATTCAGTGGTGGTTTGAGTCTGAACTTGTTGATGAGAAGAAAAATTTAGAACAAACCGGACAAAGTATTCAGGTTTTTTACTTAAGTAAAAGTACTAATACCTCACTGTAAAAATACTCTGTTAGAAGTAAAAGTACTGCATTAAAACAGTAAAATGTACTTAACAAATTAAAAGTAAAAGTACTTATTGCAGAAATAAATGTATATCCTGTGATTCTTATTATTCCTCATGTATTAATGTAAAAGCAGGATTTTACCGGACCTGGTTGAGGTTAAACTATTTTGTATCCGACTGCAGTTAATGACTTTTTTCATTAAGGATTAATCTGCTGATTATTTTCTCCATTAATTGATTGTAAAAACATTTAAAAAGTGGGAATGAGTTGAATAAATTACCCAGAGCCCAGAGTGACACATTCAAAATGCTTGTTTTGTCAGTTTAACCCTCATAAAATAATTATAAATCAATTATAATAACTAAAAAGAAAAGCAGCAAATCTTCACATGAAATGTTTTTACATGAAAATTGTCTTCAACCATCAAAATAGGTGCCGATTAAATTTCTGTCGATCAACGAATGTACCAGCTGTACTTAGCTGTACTGTTGGAGTTTAATTTATAACAAAACATCATATTTTTTAACAACTTTTTATGTTTTATCTGTAAAAATCTGACTTTGTAAAGTAACAAAGCTTTCAAATAAATGTAGTGAAGTAAAAAGTAAAATAGTAAGTGGCGTGAAAAGAGAATACTCAAGGAAAGTACAAGTACCTCCAATTTGTACTTAAGTACAGTACTTGAGTAAATGTACTTAGTTACTGTCCAACACTGCCTCTCTGTAGGGGTCGACCCTCGCAAAGACGCGATGTGTGACATGAAAACGTTTGAGATCCACGCTTTAATAATTATCCAGAACAAAGTCCGGTTTCAGTTTGACATCAGCCTGAAACATTTCTCCTCCTCTTCCTCCCAGATGAGTTCCACACCTGTGAAGGCTCCTCTTCCTCCTCCTCTTCCTCCTCCTCCTCCTCGTCCTCCACGTCCTCCTCCTCCAGTGTGGGCCGTATGCGTTGCGTTATCTGCCACCGCGGGTTCAACTCCCGCAGCAACCTGCGCTCTCACATGCGCATCCACACGCTGGACAAACCGTTTGTCTGCCGCTTCTGCAACCGCCGCTTCAGCCAGTCGTCCACGCTGAGGAACCACGTCCGGCTGCACACCGGCGAGCGCCCGTACAAGTGCCACGTCTGCCAGTCGGCGTACTCCCAGCTGGCCGGCCTGCGGGCGCACCAGAAGAGCGCCAGGCACCGGCCCACCGGAGATGCCGGGGCCGCGGTGGGAAGTGTGGTGGTAGCTCACTCGCCTCCTCCTCACCCACCGCAGCTGAACGCCATGCCTCACCCGGCATCACTGGTTCACCACATCCCCACCATGGTGCTGTGATGGAGAGGAGACAGACGGACGCACCAGAATACAGACAGGCATCTTTAAATTAAACATAAGATTAAATATTTGGACAATCTAAAACCTGACAGTCAGGTGTGTCTCTCATGGAGGAACATGGTGAACCGTCTGGCAGTTACCCAGGTAGCCAATCAGCACATTCGGCTGTGTGCTGGTTGATCACTGATGGCTGCTCCCCCGGTCGGAAAAAAAACAGAGCCAATTAGAGCATTGAAGGCCAGATTAAGAACGGGGACGACATCTTCCTCTGCTAAAAACAGAAAAAGCCTGTTTACTTGGGCTGATTTTTAGCTGATTATGATTTCCAGAACCAGAACCAGGCATCCCACAGTGATCTGGAATAAACAGACCTGCTTGTTTGTTAATCTACTATGAATATGAACAATCTGAGCCTTAAAGTGGTTGTTTAGGTTTTCTGGAGCAAAATATTTAAGGAGACCTATTTTACTGCTTTTCCAGACCTATATTTTAGTTCTGTGACGCCTGTATGGCAGCTTTGCATGATTGAAAGTTCAAAAACACAACTCTCTGTTTTACACTGGCTCTTTATGTAGGCCTTCACTTCAGCCTCTGTCTGAAACAAGCTGGAGATGCTCCTGTTTCTTTAAGGCCCCCCTCTCAAAGCCCACTGTCTTCTGATTGGCCAAGACCTGAAGCATGTTACCAGGCTGTTGTTGTTGCTGAGCAGTACAGACAGACTGAGCGTTGCTGTGCCGTTGCTGTGTGGAGCAAATGACCATATATGGAACAGCGGCTCCGTCTGGCTCCTGGTGTCGTATTATGGAGCCGTTGGTAGAAAAAGCAGTTCAAAACATTCAGAACAGGAGGAAATCTGAGGTTTTGGCTCACAGGGATTTCTTTTAAATACTTTAACCACGTTATTTGAATGTTTGGCCATGTTTGCATTCAACATTGAAGATAAGTCATAAAATATGGAAAAGTATAATAGGTCTCCTTCAAGTACGGCAGCAGAGTTTAAGTTCTTGTGTACAGTCCTTAGATAATGTAATACCACATTTTAGCTGGCAGATGTTCCCAAAAACTTTTCTGCAGATTCATTCAAGTGCTTCACAGAGTTTCTCCATCTCTGGCACCATATTTAGGGCACTGTTGGATGCTAAACTTAGATTCCGGCTACCTGGGTAATAATTTACAAAGAAATCCACAGTCCAACTACGCCTGTTAGCTGTGGTTCACATGATGACATTATCTAAACATAAAATCAATCAGAAGGATCTGAAGTAAACTAACACTTATCAAAACCAAGGACGATTGTACATTACATACACACACACTAGCTGAAGTGTCTCTTCTTCAGGACGACAAAACGCTGAAACTTAAACTCTTGATAGTGATTCATATAACAGTTGCATGATGGGACAGTGTTAGCCTCTGAATCCAGCGTATCATTGGTGTCTCTGAGATGATGATGATGATGTTGTGCGTTGGTTTGCATGCAAATGGTTTTCTGTTAAAGGTTTGTAATGTGTGTGTGCCGCGGTCTGACGCTCCTTCAGAGGAAATTTCTGGTAGATTACAGACATCATGCTATCATGCTAACAGGGTAGCATACATGATGCTGAGTGACTGAGTGACCCTGCTGAAGTTCAGTTATACTGTGTTATATCAGTCACACAGTATTTCAAATTAACTGAGCTGACCTTTGAGGGTACGGAGAGCCGCATAGTCCACAATTAAGGATGCTATCGTAGCCACATGTGAACACTTCCACAGAGTCGCGTAATGGAGTATAATCGGGCCATGCTTTCACTATAGCATGGACAATGTTGAGTTATTGTAGCCTCCAAGCTAGCACTTTAGCATACAACTTCTTGATTATTAGTTTTAGAAAAAAATTGAAATGTAGCGTGATAGTCTGCTGCATGCTAACACACGCTAGCGTCAACATTGAAGTCTACATTACTTGACTTATTGCATGATAAGCGAACTCGTAGTGACAACAAACTCGTCATCAAAGCGCTAAATAAATATTTTATCTTAACATGATTTTAAAAAAAATCGTTTGGGACTTTGGGTGCTTTGCTCAGTGTTAGCTGCATGCTAACATTTTAGCATGAGTGAACGATGACGGTGTTTTCATCACTGACCAATCAGTAAATATACTAAAAACTTACCAGATTCCTTTAAAGCAGATCATCACTTATTAAAATAGGCAGAGCCTGAAATTTAAAATATATTGTTATTATTAGTTTATGTCTGTTGTTCTTAATCAGTTGGTTGGAACCCAAATTGGGTCTCAGGCAGGTTCAGTGGAAACCTGTTAAAAATATTAGAACCAAACACTTCTAATCTTTTAAAAGTTTCTATATGATTTTTCTGTTTTTTTGTATAAATATGTTCAATAATCAAAGTAATGAGAAACGAATTGAAGTATCTTCGGCTGACAGCTGCTTTTTGTCTGCCTTTTCTCTTCGTGTGATGTAAATATACTGTTAAAGAATATAAACATGAGATGTGCTTTACGCCCAGAATATAATTCAACTGTCACTTTACCTCGGTATAATGTATATGTATCAGTATATGAAGTATGCTATGTTGACTTCTTCAAAGGGACATTGTATTTGTGCCTATATACTCTTAATAAAGTTTTACTTCACCTTTAATCTCTTATTGTCATTCTGTCGTATATACAGCTCAGCTTTCAGAGAGGAGGAACATTTAATGTGTAAAATATTAAAACATAACATGTGAAACAACATTTCACATGTTGTAAATTCACATACAGTACAGTAGGGCTGCAACGAACAATTCATTATTTTTACATTCATTACGGATTAATCTGTCGATCATTTTCTTAAATTCATCGATCAGTTGTTTGGTCTATAAAATGTCGAAAAATGTCGAACAGTATTTACAAAAGCCCAAGAGGACGTCCTCAAATGTCCTGTTTTTGTCCACAATCCAAAGATATTCAGGTTACTGTCACAGAGGAGGAAAGAAACCAGAAAATATTCACATTTAAGAAGCTGGAATCAGAGAATTTTCTTAGAAAAATGACTCAGAACGATTAATTGATTATCAAAATAGCCGGCAATAATTTAATAGTAGACAACTAATCGATTAATTGAATAATTGTTGCAGCAGTTCTGTACAGGCATATGTGGTTTAAACTTTTCATCTGATAAACAACAAGTGAAAACCAAATTTGAAACCTGCACTACTCTATAATTTATATTAACAATGGATCAAATCTTATAATCACAAGATAATAAGGTGTGCAAATAGGATATTTATCATATCTTGTACAGATAACATAAAAAACACAACTCTTTATTCTTTCAGCTCTATTACTTTACTTTATTACAGACTCAGGGTCCAAATCTTACCCACAGAAATACATATATACAACCACATTCACCACCGGTCCAAAGTTTTAGGACACCGCCATGTTTGTAGTTCTTGGATAAATCTAAGTAGCTCAAGTCCAGTGAAAAACCTTAAATGGTACCAAAGTAAGCAGGAAACTGGCAAAGTTAAAAACAACATTTACGTCACCAAAACAGACATTTTCAAATCTAAAATTAACAAGTTTTGTTCATTATTTCACTGTAGGATCAACTGATGACCAGCTGCTCTGTCTTCCTTCATTAATATTATATATAATATATATAATATAGTGCAAATAAAGCTTCTGAGGGTGTATTAACAGGCTGCTCCAAGGTGCTGATTTCCTTCCACTGCTGCAGAAAAACCAAAGAAGGCAAAGACAAAGTTTAGGTCAGCAAAACTGAGAAATAATGTCAATTTCAGAGATAAACAATTTTCAGGGATCAAATAATGAGTTAATAACTTCAAGGTATTCTACTGCATTGAAAGTCAAATATGGGTCTGTTCTAAAACTTTTGACATGTAGTATACACATTCGTAAATACATATAAAAACACCGTAATAAAGTTAATATAGTTAACATAAAAGAGAAAAATCAAAAGAATTTTATAAAAAGACAGTGTCCTACCAGAAGACAATCGTACCAATGTTTCCACATATGGAATTGGTAGCGTGGGGTACTTAGCTGTATTTTTGTCAAGCCCAAAATGATTGTACTTTGCTGCCCTGTCAGTCACGTGACTCCCGCCTCGCAGGTCGAAAGCGGTCCTGTCAAGACTCCAAATGAGGATCATGTGGCCCAGCATCTACTGGATGTGTATCACACTGACTGTTAAAGGGGCAGCAGGAAATCGAGGGTCTGGGCCCAAATGCAGACAACAGAGGTGGAACAGGTATGTTCTTAGATTTAATTAACAAAACCACCACAGTGACAAAACTCACAAGGAGGTGATTAGAGGTCAAAACCCATGAAAGTAATATCTGCAAACAAACCCAGAGTCCATAATCCGAAAACATGCAAGAGTCCACAGGAAACACAGAAGATAAACACCGATAAAAACGAACACCTGGAAATACTAGAATACCGGCAGAATAGAGAGTAGGGAGTGAAATACACCAAGAGACAAGAGCCAGGGCTTATGGCCTAAAGCCTCCCCTGCTTCCTGGTCTCTGTTCCTCTAAATGGGACCATAATTTACTAAATGAACATCACGCTGTGTTGAAGAAGACTTGAAACTAGCGACTGAGACCAGAAACTCATCAGGAAAGTGTTTACTGAGGGAATAAATCAGCTGACAAGTAGAAACAGTTTCTTCCTGCAGCCGCTGGAGTCGCCCCCTGCTGGCTGCTGGAGAGGACGCAGGTTTAAGGATTCACTTTTCAGACCCTGAGATATTAAAATAAGAAAGAAAGGTTTACCAAAATATGTGAAAATGTGGAGGCAGCTGGTTGCTAACGTGTTAGCATCAACTACTTTATATGCGAGAAGTTGTGTTTACAGTTTTCTCTCTGCTGCCTCCTAGAGGCCAGAATGTCAGTGAATGTAGCTTAAAGTTTATTTAAAAAGACAAACCCTTACAATTTGAATGACACCATGATCTTTTCTCCAGGTCCACTATTGGGACGAACTTTGAGCCTTGAACGCTACACAATGATACAGACACCAGGAACAGAAAAAACGTTTCACTGGTATGAAAGGATGCCGTCTTCAAGTCCGATATCTTGTTATTTTAAGCAAAGTTAGAGCTCCTCTGATTTCTTCTTCGTAGTAACAACAGCCCAAAAACCTCCCAGTCCTCAAACATATTCATGTTTTTACTGCAGAGTGAAGAGAACCAAACAAACACTAAATCTGAACTTTTGCTTTCTGAATTGATGAGCTGATAACAGGAAAATCAGAGTCAACACTGTTGGGTAACATCAGAAAACACAGGCTGAGTAAACTCACCTTTGGGACGCACAAGTACACAAACAGAGGAAGTTCCAGACAGGCAGTGATTTGCCAATAGTTGAGTTGATCAATAACTAATCAAATCTAACTCTCTGTCAGTGTCTCAGTCAGTTTTCTCAGTCAGCGGTGTGTCTCCAGAGCTCAGTGTGTGTTTTCTCCTCACCGTCAGGATGAAGGTGTGTGTCCTCCTGATGTGTGTGTGCTGTCTCTGTTGGAGGACGGAGGCCGAGTCCAGATCGTAAGTCATCTTTCATCTATTACACTCATTATTCACTGGTGGAGGTTGTGCATTGGTAACTAAATTAAGCTGTTTGAAGGCCTGTGGAAGCTGCAGCGTTGTAGTGAAGCTGGTTTTCTGCAGAAGCTGCAAGTTAACAAACACTCATGCACTCTCCTCCTGTTTGTTGGCGGTGCAGAGCAGTGGTGTGCACAGACTCTGCATGGGGTGGTGATGGCGCTTGCCTTTAGTGTGGGAGACCCGGGTTCGATTCCCACTGTGAGACATCCCTAAGCAAGACACTTAACCCCTCGTTGCTCCAGAGGCGCGAGACCTCTGACATGTATAGCAATTGTAAGTTGCTTTGGATAAAAGCGTCAGCTAAATGAATAAATGTAATGCATGATCAGAAGGTGAAAATGAAATGGGGGCCCCTCCTCAATTTACACTGACATGGAGCTCAGCCTGACTGATTAACTGAGTTAAAGTTAGCCTGTATAAAAGAAGTAGCTGCCATGAGGTGAGGACCGCCGTTTTGGCACTTTGGCCGTCGCCATCTTGGTTTTTTGGAACCAGACGTGACCATTTTTGTATGAGAGGGTGACGCAAGCTAGCTTGGTTAGCGAGGTGCATCTATAATTGACTTTGACTGTTAGCTGGGTTGCTAATGTTGGCTAGCGAAAAACAGGCTCAAAACAAAATGTACTTACTGGAAAAATGAATAGCCGACTCCTCAGTGTCTTTTAGTACAACCAAATGCTGAACAAGACCAAAATCAGAGACTGTGGGCCTCCCCTCAGACAAAGCTTGGATCCTGGATCAATTCCTGGATGTCTATGGGATCATGATTATGTTATTTCCCAGCTAATATCACAGTTGATGTTAATTACAGACGCAGTAGCTCAACCAGCTAGCTAGCTCCACCGTCTCGTCCAAATATGGTCTTTATGGGGAAGCACATGCATTTAACCAGTTTATCTGGGGAACAATTGTCCACGTACTTGCAGGCCTCCCTTTAAATTCAGAATGATCCTTTACTGTTCTGTTCCTCCACTTCCTGTTTCATCAGGAAACACATCACAGTAAAGATGATGTGTCTCCTCCTCCCCAGGTATCTGATAACAGCTCCTCTCTCACTGCGTCTGGACGCTGTGGAGACGGTGTTGCTGCAGTTGTTTGGTTATACAGAGGAAGTGACAGTCTACGTATTTTTAAAGACCTCCATGGCTCTAAATCATGTGGTTCTTTCTCAAGAAGTCGTGACCCTCAACACCCAGAACCACCACCAGGCCGCTGCCAAAGTCCGGGTGAGACATGATGCACAGAGCGAGACAACAACTTACCACAACTTACCTAAGAATGAGATCTTACTCATGATGTCTTTTCCTTTTCCATTTCTCGCTCTAGCTGCACCCAGGTCAGCTGGATAAGAGCGTAAGTCATGTGATTCTCCACGTCCAATCAGCAGAGATCAACAAGCACATGTCTCTCTCTGTCAGCCGCACCAATGGCTTCCTGTTTATCCAGACCGACAAACCGCTGTACACGCCCTATCAGAGCGGTGAGACCACCACAGTCCAACATTCCTGACTGTAGAGAGTCCCCTTCCACCCCATGTGACCTTATTTCTGTCAACCGTTTACATTAATTTCGAACAGCTGTTACTGAAAAGCTAAACGGCTAACAGACGCTTCTGTTTGAATTGTGCCCTGGATTACACACAACGTTTTTCAGTTTAAAAGATAATTTAAGTCAAGAAAGTCATGGTGTGTCGTAAAACAGTAAAGTAACATTTAGTTTTGTGTGAAATTGTTAAGTGAACTACATCTCTGATCTCGCATAGTATACGTCATTAACATGTTAGCGCGGTAATGCTTAGCTAACATTCACTACTTGCTATTAGCTAGGTATTTAGCTATATTCCATGCACAGAAGTATCTTACCTGATGTGTTTAATCATTTACACATGGAAGCTCTTTGACATTAGCTTCAGTCCTGTTTGCTTCCGTGACGTTAGCTTCAGAAACTTGAACTTCAGTAAGGTTAGCTTCAGTAGTAACGTGAGCTTCAATAGCGTGAGCTTCAGTAAAATTAGCTTCAGTTACATGAGCTTCAGTAGAAATGTGAGCTTCAGTAACGTGAGCTTTAGTAACATTAGCTTCAGTTACGTAGCTTTAGAAACATTAGTTCAGTAATGTGAGCTTCAGTAACATTAGCTTTAGTAAAATTAGCTTCAGTTACGTAGCTTTAGAAACGTTAGCTTCAGTAACGTAAGCTTCAGTCTAGGGCTGCAACTAATGATTATTCTCATAAGCGGCTAATCTGTTAATTATTTATTCGATTAGTTGACTAGTCACAATTATTTTTGTCACCCCCTAACCCTAATTAAAGAATTTAACGAATTCAATATCTTCCAAGTGAATTACTGATCTCCTACACAGCCTAACTAGCTAAAGTTACCATTGAGTAAACAAGATTTACTATTCAGAGTGAACACTAGTATCAACACCAGGGGGAAACCAGTGCAGAAGACAAGACAGCGTAGGCTACTCCTATAATTCACTGATTTACTTTTGCACTTAACATGTTTGCTAATACAACTAAAAGAGCGTTCTCTCAGCCAGCATCATCTACGAGACCTCGAAACCAAGAATGCAAAGAACTATGGAGAGGCTGCTCCAAGATAACAGCCAGGCTTTATCATCCAAAACAATAAGCTCACAATCTGATTTATTGCCAAGTAGTTTTTAACTTTTTTTTATTAAAATTTTTGCTTTGGAACTATATATAAAATTTAATTAAATTTAAAGCACGTACTATAACCACAACTCTACACTAACAATGTAATGTCTACTTAGAATAATAAAGCAACAGTCCCCCTTCATACTCCTGTAGTTTATTTAACATTTTTCCAAAGTGCTTGTAAGTTTTCTAAGCAGAAAATGTTCTGGAGGCTACATCACGAGCCAGAAGTTTCTTGATTTAGTTCAAAATGTTAAACCATTACTCAGATTGTAAAGACAGATACAGAGGTAAGAACACTGAAACTATGTTAGTTACAGTTGTGGCTGTTCCTCTGTCGCTGCTGCGCTGTTGTTGCTGCTCCAGAGGTCTGAGTAACTGGGACCAGGGCGCTCTGTGGGCGTGACTGCCCGGCTGGCCGGCACTGATAACCTCGCGGGCGCTTGTGAAGCTTCTCAACCCTGAAAACATTTGAGCACTTTTTCGGTCAATCGATCAACTTTCATAAAACTGCCAATATTTAAATTCTACACAGTTAATTTCTCGTCTCAAAAGTGTATGTAGTGATGAAATCACTAAAACTTGTAAAAAAAAAAAAATAACCTTCGTAAGTAGTCTTACAGTCAAGCAGTCATGGCAGACAGTGGAAGCGATACTGCCCCTAGCATTACATGTAGTACATTGCAGTTAGAAATGAACAACCAGAAATGTTCTTAATAAGAAGATTTCTATCTTTCCCTTAAATAGCATCTTTGTAACGACACGTCAACAATAAAATTTGAAGTTGTCAGTTACGTCGGCTAATTGTTGCTACTTTAGTAACGTTAGCTTTAGTAATGTTAGCTTTAGTAACGTTAGCTTTAGTAATGTTAGCTTTAGTAATGTTAGCTTTAGTAATGTTAGCTTTAGTAACGTTAGCTTTAGTAACGTTAGCTTTAGTAATGTTAGCTTTAATAACATTAACTTATAATAATGTAATGTAAAATAATGTAGCTTCAGTAACTTTAACTTTGGTAACATTAGCTTCAGTGACTTTAGCTTCAGTATAGAACTAAGTCAAACAACTTGTATGTAAATCTACATGTATTTGTCCTGTACACAGCTTTCCTATGTGCCACTTAACTTATTATAAAGTTCATATATTCATCTATTGTGCATTTGTGCAGTCAAAGTGAGGGCGTTTTCTCTGAACCAGGAGCTGAGGCCTGCCAATCGCAGTGTCTTCCTGACCTTCAAGGTAAGTGTAAAGACCTGCAGAACCACCAGATTGCAGCAACACGTCATGTTTCTACATGTTAATTTCTTTCACGTCTAAGTGATCTTATATTGGTGATCTTGTCCTCCACAGGACCCAGATCATGTGACAGTGGACATTGTGGAGATGATTGATGTCAACAACGGAATCCCATCTATGCAAAACCCCTTCAAGATCCCCATTAAACCAAAGTAAGAGCTTTAAAAAGCTGCTGTTTGTATGATTCCAGGCTGATTCCAATGTTGTACATGTGATTCCAGGCTGATTTCAGTGGCAGTGTTCGAAAAGGGGCTAAACTGCTGTTTCACAAGGTGTCTAACAGGACAGCGAGGCATCGAGTGCTGTTCGAAACGGCTCGAACGTTCTCTTCCTGTGCCTTCAAGCTGCCCCAGTAATGGCCAGTTTTGAAGGCAGCATCGATGGTGACTTGATGCTGCCTATTACCTATAAAGCAGCGCAGCTGCGGCCGCCAGAGATTTTTAAAACTGGTCAAGATGGTGGACAAACAAGCCAAATTTGTACACAAATATACGTTTTTAAAAGTTTGTAGTAGTTTTCTCACTTTGATTTTTGAAAATCTAGCGACAACTAAACATTGAACTATAATATCAGCCCGTGACTGTAACCAACCAAGTTTGTTCAGTTTGATTTCTGAGGCGTCTGTTAGCCGTTTGGCTTTTCAGTAGCTAGTTAGCTTATGCTAAGGCTAGTGTCTCTTCTGACAGCCGGAAGAGACGCAAGACGGCATGCTGACGTCACACGTTGCCGTAAGTGCTGCCTTAGAAATTAATGTAAACAGAGCTGCCTTCACTTGAAAGTGATGCCTTCTGAGGCAGCTGTCTATTATGGCATCGAGGCAGCGAGGCCTTCCGTTTCGAACACAGCCAATGTTGTTAATATGATTCCAGGCTGATTCATATTGTAAATGTGATACCAGGCTGATTCATGATGTTACTGTAATTCCAGGATAATCAATGTTGTAAAATGTGATACAAGGCTGTCTGTAAGGTTTTCATGTGATTCCAGGCTGTCTGTAATATTTTTAATGTGATTGTAGGTCTGGGATTTGGACCATTGAGGCCTCCTACTCTGATGATTTCACCACAACAGCGAGAACAGATTTTGAAGTGAAAGAATACGGTAGCATGAGAAAACTTTCTCTTTTATCAGTTATAACTTCAAACAAACTACTAAATATAAGTAAAGTGTATATTATTAATTGGGGTGGCTGTGGTTCTGGTGGGAGAGCAGGTCATTTAGCAGTCAATGTTGGTGCATGTTGACCCATGCTAATCCTGCAGCTGTGGACATCAGTCTCACGGCCGATGTGCTAGCAGGTAGGGTTAGCATCCTTTGTGTTGCTGCGGCGTGGCAAACTTTAGCGTCAAAAAATTACGCTTTGTCATGCTGTGTAATGACGCACTGAGATGAGAATGCCTTGATTCACCATAACTGTTTTGTGTCAGTTCTTCCCAGTTTCTCGATCCTTGTGGAGCCAGAAGCAAACTACATTAGCTATGGAAGCTTCAACAATTTTAACTTTAAGGTCTCCGCAAGGTAAACATGCTGACGTCACATTCAGACTCCAGAACATAAACGAGTTCACAGATTATTTAGCTGTGAATTAGACCACGTGTGTTTTTCTCAGGTATCTTCACGGTGCTCCGGTGGCTGATGGTGAGATGTTTCTGCGCTATGGATATGTTAGCGGGAAGAATCCTCCGGTTCTCATCCCCAGTTCTGTTTCCAGACAGATAGTAAGAGACATAAACTCTGATATATTTAAAATATTACTGAAATAAAAGTACGAAGTAGCCTATCATTAGCAAAATATACTTAAAGGTATATAAAGCAACATAGATAAAAATCGCTAACTGTATATAAACTAGTTAAAACTAATTAGTTAAAATTAGCTAAATAGATATAAAGTTGTTAACACAAGCTAAATGTATATAAATGAGTTAAAACTAGCTAAATGTATATAAAAGTATTTAAAACTAGCTAACTGTATATAAAGTAGTCAAACTAGTTAAATGTAGATAAAGTAGTTATAACTAAAGGAGTTAAAACTAGCTAAACATATATAAAGTATTTAAAACTAGCTAAATGTATATAAAGGAGTTAAAACTAGCTAAATGTATCTAAAGTAGTTACAACTAGCTAAATGTACATAAATGTTTACATATATAGTTTTACCTTGAGCTTGATGTTACCATTTTCTGCGTCCTTCAGTTGTCCTCGTCAGGTGAAGTGGACGTGACTGTCAACATGGAGAAGGTCTTGTCCAAACACAACGGACCAAAAGACCTTAGCAGTCTGGTGGGAAAATACCTTTACATCGCTATACTGCTGCAGGAGTACACAGGTACACACATCCACTGGGCTTACCTGTCTTCTCAAACTCAAACCTGAGATTTAAAGATTAACTAGAGTTACATAAGTGTAGAACATGTTAACACTCACAGGTATCCTCACCCTTCCTCTCTCTCTGTCTCTCAGGTGGAATCACTCAGGAGGCGGAGTTTGCTGCAGTAAAGTTTGTCAAATCACCTTACAGCCTGAGTCTGGTGTCCACGCCCCCTTTTATCAAACCTGGCCTTCCTTATAACATCCAGGTGTGTCAGGATCGTTACACTTTACAGCAGGATTTGAAACAAGAGGTAGGTCAAGACTGAACTCTGGAGAGTAATACAGTCGTCCTTCATTTCCTCTGCAGGTGCTGGTGAAGGATCACCTGGACAAACCGGTGGACCGGGTTGAGGTTCGTCTGGTGGAGCGACAACTGATCCGACAGGGGAAGGAGACCGTGGAGCTCCCCTGTCCTGACAGCGCCAACAGCCAATCAGACGGCCTCGCTGTCTTCATCTGCAACACACCGAATGAGGGAATCAGGGCGGTGCTAAAGGTGAGGAGGAGGAGGAAGATCTGGGGTCTTGTTGTTTATTGGATGTTGTTTTTGTTTACATGTTGTTTAATCTGTTCCTTACATGTTGTTTGGTTGGTGTAGTTTATATTTACAATTTACAGTTTTTTGCGTGTTGTTGTTCACATAGTAATTTAATTTGTGGCTTCGGTGTTGGGGCCTTACTTGTTGTTTACATACACATTAATGCAGCTAATCAAGCAGCATAAAATGACATAAGGTTAAAGGAAATAAGATTTCTGCAACAGCAATACAGATAAGAATGGAAGGAAGCACTAAAATTAATAAAAGGTTGTTTTGTAAGTATGTCTTGAGATGTTATTGATCCTGCGAGCCTCAGGTTCGCAGACAGGGCATTCCAGAGCTCAGGGGCTCTGGCTGCATTTTGTATTAGCTGAAGATGTAAGATACTTTTTTTGCTTTGCCCTGAGTACATTGAATTACAGTGATTCAACATAGATGAAATAAAAGCATGGATGACCTTCTCGAGATCAGGCCGAAGGATTTTTGAAATGTTTCTTAACTGATAAAAAGGCCTAACAACATTGGTAATACGTTCTTCAAAAGAAATGTCATGGTCAAACATTACAGGTTTCTGGCTGCAGGTTTGATGTCTGTGGCTAGGGTACCAAGACATTTTTGTAAAATGGTGACAGACTTTGGGGCAAAAATTATTATTATTAGTCATTAAGCTGGAGAAGATTTTGGGACATCCAGGACTTCATATCACCCATACAGGATAAAAGATGGTTAAAATCGTCTTCATCAGTTGATTTTATGGGATATAGATCTGTTTGTCATCAGCATAATGGTGGTACTGGATCTTTGATTGTGAATGATCTATCTTAGTGGCGGCATACACACACACACACACACAAGAAAACAAGGGGCCAAGGATGGAGCTTTGGGGAAACATTTTGTGAACTTGTTGTTTGTCCTTGTTTACTTGTCATCTTGCTATTGTTGACACAGTTTGAGACGGCAGACCCTGCCCTCCCAGTTGACAGTCAGGCCAGTCTGAGTCTGGAGGCGGTGGCCTATCACTCCCCAAACCAGCGGTACCTTTACATCGACCCCCCGCTTCCCGGCCGTGGCCTGGAGGTTGGACGTTTCTCCAGCATCAAGGTGTACTCGGCCACGCCCTCCTACGTGCCCGTCAAAGCCCTCAGCTACCTGGTGGGTAAACAGAGATGATGACGCACGTGGTCAGCGTTTGTCCTGTTTACATAGTTTCTGATGACGTCACTCCTGTGTGTTGTCTCAGGTGCTCTCTAAAGGGAAGGTGGTGGACTTCGGCAGTCAGAAATTTGTCTCCAGTGCCGATAACAAACAGACTCTGAGCTTCGAGGTAACGACCACCATGGTCCCGTCCATCAGACTGCTGGTCTACTACATCTTGTATGGAGAGGGGACGTCTGAGCTGGTGGCCGACTCCGTCTGGTTGGACGTCAGAGACAAGTGTGTCAACGGACTCCAGGTACAACAGGATACTGCTGTGTTTTATTCTGTAGACAGACAGAACTCGGACACTTCAGTGGGTCGTAAGACCTTTTAGAGGAAGGACATGATCTTTTTTAGCGACTTTCAAGGTGCAAGAAACGACACCAGGTAGGTATGATGTAACAAAAACACATATTTTTGTTTGACTGAGCAAGAAAGGCCCTTAAAGTCAAGACAGACAAAGATGCAGAACTTCTTCCTGCCCATAACTTAAGTTCTGCGTAGCAGCCAAAGTCAGTCTCCTCCTCTCCAAAACAAGCGGAACAGCTGATTACAGCAGGTAATAAATCCTGTTAAACATCACGTTCCTCCAATGTTAAGGTGGGTCGTAGCCTAAGGCACACTTGTGCAATCCCCATGCTGTCTGATCAGCATCTTGATATGCCACACTTGTGAGGTGGATGGATTATCTCGGCAAAGGAGAAATGCTCACTAACACAGATTCTGACAGATTTGTGAACACTCTTTGAGAGAAATAGGCCTTTTGTGTACATAGAGAAAGTCTTAGATCTTTGAGTTCAGCTCATGATGAATGAAGGCAAAAATAGTGTTGTGTTTATAATTTTGTTCAGTGTACATAGCAATTGTAAGTCGCTTTGGATAAAAGCGTCAACTAAATGAATAAATGTACTGTATTTCAGCAGTCTAGCTTTGATTAAATAGGTAGAATACAATAAATAGAGACATTTGTCAAATGGAAGTAAAATATATAAATATGAACGGATTTCAGATTAATTTAAGTCTTCAGCTATTTAAGGTATTCAAGCTTTACAAAAACTGTGGATCTGTGCAAACTACACTAAAACTCAATGCTTTTTCCTCGTCTTAAATGTATGCAAGGGTGAGTGAATCTGAATCTGAATAAGTTCACACATGTACACTAAGTAAAAAATATGCTGTGTTTTGAATGTGTGTGTGTGTGTCAGACTGAAATGTCCTATCGTAGTCGAGACTACAAACCGAAGGAAAACCTCAGGCTGGACATACGGACCAATCAGGATGGTCTGGTGGCCCTGTCTGCAACGGACTCCGCCCTGTTCACACTGCGACCCAACTACAGGGACCCCGTTGCCATGGTAACACAGAAAACATCCCGTTATCTTTGTTTTCCTCCTGATACAGTCAGTCTTAGTACATTGTATTTAAAGTGGTGTGAAACATCAGCGAGCTGCTCAGTAACAGGACGTACGGTGGCCTGCAGGTTCTGCGTCACATCGAGCAAAGCGACCAGGGCTGCGGTGGAGGCGGCGGCAGAGACAGCGCAGACGTCTTCCGATTGGCCGGCCTCACCTTCGCCACCAACGCCAACGCCCAACCATCAACCAGCAGTACGTCAATCAATCAGTCAACGACACACACCGGGTGGTTAATGATGAAATGAGCTGCGTTTGGGAAGTGGTTGCATTAATATGTGTGTGTGTGTGCAGACGAGGCGTGCGCAGCAGCGGTGCGTGCAAGGCGAGCTCTGACTGAGGAGGAAAAGAAAAAGAAAGGTAAGACTCCACCTGTCAGGTAAGGTTCATTTACACCTGTTAGCCAGTGTGACTGATCACTTCAAGAATACATTTCCTGTTTTGGGTTTGAACTTTTTAACAGGTGACTTTGCACGTTTGGTCACGGACACAGGTTCTTTAGAAGAACAGCCCCGATATAAGACCCTGACTATAAGACACCTGCTGTTGAAGAATACCGCGAGATGAGTCCATACAAACTAACAGACGCAGTTTCTCTTATAAGGACTGGAGCTACTGACTGATCTGCAGCCTTTAATTATGCAAACACGTCAACATTTCGATGCTATTGCGTCTACATCAGCATCCAAGTGGACAAAGACATGAAGTAAATGCACATGTGTTCGAGCAAGAACCCAGGTTATTATATACTGAACAAAAGCTATAAATGCGACTCTTTTTGCCCCCATTCATCATGAGCTGAACTCAAAGATCAGCCATTGAAGAGGAGTGGACCAAAACTCCACGGGCCACAATTAACAACCTGATCAACACTATGTGAAACAGATGTGTTGCACTGCGTGAGGCATATGGTGGTCACACCAGATACCAACTGATTTTCGGACCCCCCCAATACAGTGAAACTGCACATTTTGGAGTTGCCTTTTATTGTGGCCAGCCTAAGGCCTTTTATTGTAGCCAGCCTAAGGCCTTTTATTGTAGCCAGCCTAAGGCACACCTGTGCAATCCCCATGCTGTCTGATCAGCATCTTGATATGCCACCATAGGTGTCATTTACACTGGTCCCCACCCCATTTTGAAAGCATTTGTTAAAAATTTTCTGAAAATTAGCTTGCACCAAGAAATGTTAACTAATTAATTAAAATGCTAATAAGAAAACATGCAATTTAAATATAGAAACAAATGTGCATTGTCCAAAAAACTAACACTGCATTATATACCGTTGTATTTTTTATTTATGAATTATCACCTGCCTGCTGAATTTTCTGTTTCCCTTTTTATAAATCAAGACATTTTCAGCATAAATTAGAGCAGAAAATGTCTCCAGAATACAGGAAATTAAGTTTTTAATGCTCAAAATCTTCTAGGGGAGGACCCCCAGACCCATATATTTCAACATTTCATATTTCTTCAAAATAGTGTTTAAAATCTTCTCATGTTGTTTTTTGAGCATTGTCAGGTGTGACACAAGTGTATCATCATGCCCCTAAACTGAGACCTTATGTCCCCTTGGATCCATTATCCAGTACACGATTGTTGTTCATGTGTTGTGTTACATTTGGGCCAATACGTTATCTTTGCAGCTGTGTACATTGTTTTATACAGTCTCACACTACAAACCACAGCACTGTTAACTCCACAGTGCGGGTCGCCCTGCTCAGTGTTTTTGTATGAACGACGTTGGCCCTGTGGAGTCTTGGTGTCGGGTGCGGGTCGGTGTAACTGAACAGGACTAACCGTGACAGCGTGTCTCTCTCTCTCTCTGTCCAGCTGAGAGCTACGGTCAGCTGAAGCCGTGCTGTGAACTGGGGATGAAGTACATCCCAAAGATCATGACCTGCATTAAGTTCGCTGAGCAGCAGTACCGAAAGCATCCTCGCTGCAGGCAGGTCTTCAGAGCCTGCTGCGAGTACATCCAGCAGAACCTGGACCAGGACCAGAACGTCATCCTGGGACGCAACGGTCAGTCTAGATTCCTCACGCTGATGTGACAGCACAGGGTTTCTGCATTTCTGTGAAACCTCTTGTGGCCAAACTGTTCAGCCGAGTCTAAAGTCCACTCGGACTGGATTTCTCTAATCGAGTTCTCTGGTTTTTTAACATTAACTTTAATCCCATCTGGAGCAGCATTTTTTATTTTATTTATTTTCTATAGTTACTTTACGTTTGTGTGTGTTTGTGCAGAGATGGGTGCGGACTTTGACCTGGCTCCTTCTCTGGTGCGGAGCTACTTTCCAGAGAGCTGGATGTGGGAGGTGCAGCGCGTCAGGTGACACAAATCAAACACACCCAATGAGTTTGTTTGGACGAAAACGTGAAAATAAAGTTTTTGAGGTCCATATCATCCCACTTTATGCTTCGATTACTTCAGTTAGCAGATACTGTGCAGATTCAGATTGTTAATACAAAATATAAATACACTAATAAATTAAGATATATTATTTTAGGTTACTCTAAGATAGCGGGCGGCGCGGTGGTGCAGTGGTTAGCATTGTCAACCCCTGTTGTCCCGGCCTTTATGTGTCGAGATTGCATGTTCTCCTCGTGTCTGCGTGGGTTCTCTCCGGGTGCTCCGGCTTCCTCCCACCATCCAAAGACATGCAGGCTAGGTTAATTGCTGACCCTAAATTGTCCTTAGGTGTGAGTGTGAGTTTGAGTGGTTGTTTGTCTATGTGTGGCCCTGCGATGGACTGGCGACCTGTCCAGGGTGGAGAGCAGTGTTTGTCTCCCGTGTGAAACAAAAAGTCAACATTGATTCCTTTTTAGTGATGTTACGTAATTTACATAAGCGGCGTTACTTTACTTACATAATTTAAGTCACATAAGTAGATATAGTATAAGATAGATGTAGATATTTTAACCCAAACCGTGATGTTTTCCTAAACCTAACCAAACAGCGACGTTTCACAACATTAACCACTAGTTTTATTTTGAAAGTCTAACTCAACGTTGCAAATTTATACTCGCTAACTTGACCGCAGAACCCTACACGTACAAAAACAACGCTGAAGGGTACAAGAGGCGCCAAGGGGTATTATGTCCATATGTGGCGTGTGTGTTCTTATGAGATAAGAACGGGTTGAAAGTCATTAAAAGTAGCTCGACCTTCACCAGC
Source organism: Micropterus dolomieu (assembly GCF_021292245.1). Lineage (NCBI taxonomy): Eukaryota > Metazoa > Chordata > Actinopteri > Centrarchiformes > Centrarchidae > Micropterus > Micropterus dolomieu. The sequence continues at coordinate 32,140 of NW_025743467.1, forward strand.
TGCGACAGGTGATGAACAAATTAATGCATTGATAATTATAATCCAATAATACCACATATATTATTCTGAAATGGGCCGGTCTGCATGATGAGATTTATGTTTATTTTTATGCTAATACTTTTGTACTTTGTACCAAGTTAGCAACAATAAACAGCCAATGTCGGGTTACACTTTGAAAATAAAACCTGTGGTTAATGGTTGGGTTTGGTTTAGGCACAACACTACTTTGGTTCGGCTTAAAATAACTACGTTACTGTAAATTAAATTACGCAAGTTACGGAACGTCACTGAAAGGAATCAAAGTTAACTTTTTGTTTCACATAGGAAACGAACAGCGGTGTCCTGGGGGAAAGTCCAGTTTTTAGCCCACCGTCCACCCCAACCACGTCCTTCCATGGGCTTCTCTCAGTGCGCTAATCTATGACGTGAAAGGCTGCCATGTGTGTTGGTACCAGACGCTGAAGGAATGGACAAAGCGCAGCTATTTGACGCTCTGGGAAAGAGAACAGGCTGGTTAGACTCAATCTGAGGGATAATCAAACTGAGTGTATTAGTTATTAGGATAGAAGAACACTGCTTGAGGGTGACGCTCATGATTTTACCTTCTATACAGTATTAATTCCAGGACTGACGACCGGACTTAAATGAGTATAAAACTTTTATTGTGTGTGTCTTTAGTCCGGGCCAGAAGTACTTCATTAGGCCTCTACCAGACTCACTCACCACCTGGGAGATCAGGGCCGTCGGCATGTTCAAGAACGGTGAGTTTCTTTACTTCCTTTATCCTTTCTTAACATTTAAAGGTTCAGAGTTTAATATTCTGAGGATCTACAGACAAACGCAACATAAGAAGTATAACCATGTTTTCAGTGGTGTGTAAAGACCTTACATAATGAACCTTTATGTTTTTATTACCTTAGAATGAGACATTTATATCTCCATAACCGCGGGCACCCCCTTCCACGGACGCCGCCACGTTGCCTCGTCATGTTTCTACAGTAGCTGAAATCGGACAAACAGGCTACAGAGCGCGTTTTGTCATCACGTTCTTCTTGTTCTACTTCTGGTAGAATTCAGGCAGTGCAGACTCTCATCACCGTGTTTAATACGTACGTTAGAAGAAGAAGAAGTAGAAGTAATAATATCCCGCAGGGGTCTGCAAGTAACTTTTTCTCAGAGTAATATTTTCAACCTTTAGACGGTGGGTGAGAATATAAGCCATAGTATTGATTTGCATCAGTATGTTGTTTGGTTAGCTCAGTTGGTAAAGTGAGGGACTCACAACTCAGGGGTTGACGGTTCAATCACACTTTTTGTTCTCTCTTCAACTAATGGATTCTGCAGCGAGTGTTTCTCAGGTCACGGTTTGCGCTGCACTGTTTGTGTTTCTGTGTTTGATCCTCATCCATCAACCTACGGACGCCTTTTCATTTCCCCAGTGTCTCCAGGCAGAGGACATTCAGGGGAATCACGCTCTCTGACGGCTCTTTCAGAGGCGTGTCCAGCAGCGACAGACTCTTTTAATGTCGTTCAGTTTTTCAAAGTTAAAGCTCAGTTCAACTCCAAAGAAAGCATTACAGTGAACAAGCTTCTTGCGCTCTTATTTTGGAGGCAAAACCACAAAAGAGGAAGTGGTTTTGTGAGTGTTGCTGTCATGACAGAGATCTATTTCAGCACCGCTATCAAAGTATTTATTTATTTATTTATATTTTTTGCCGCCATCAAAGCACCGCAGCGGGCCAGATATTATTGTTGGCGGGCAGTTTTGGCGAGGGTCCATAATCACAGAGAGAATGAACGTGTTTCCCTTGTCAATGTTTGTATAAACTTTATCTAATGTGTGCTTTTTAAAGGACTGTGGTGCAGAAACAGTGACAGTGTTTCACACTTGTCTGTCAGTGGCACAATTACATATGGTTTTACTGAATAATTTTATAATTCCTGTATCCCTAGCAACCTCAACCAAGCAGGAACCTCCGAGTCTGAAAAGTGAAGCCTTAAACCTGCGTCCTCTAGCAGCCAGCAGGGGGCGACTCTTCTGGTTGCAAAAAGAAGTCGGCTCCATTAGAAATAATGTTAAAATGTTTCTACTTGTCAGCTGATTTATTCCCTCAGTAAACACTTTCCTGATGAGTTTCTGGTCTCAGTCTCTAGTTTCAAGTCTTCTTCAACACAGCATGATGTTCATTTAGTAAATTATGGTCCCATTTAGAGGAAAGTTTTACAGTTTTGCAGAGTTTGTGGTTCAATAAACACAGCGAACACCTGAGGGGATAGCGGACATCTTTTCCTCTTCACTGCCAAAAAGGTTGTTTGACATGAGGAGGAGTCACACCTACATTTTGACGCACAGTAGAGCGCTAGCTTAGCTGCGTTCTACAGAAGACTTTTATCACTTTCTTTATATTTTCAAAAGTCCATTGACTAGCAATAAACTCAAAGCCACAAAGGGGGCCATACTTTACACAGTGGGGTATTGGACGCTTCATTTCCTACATCCTGGTGACGTTTTTGTAACCGTGTCTCTCCTCCAGGTATTTGTGTTGCGGAGCCGGTTCAGGTGTCGGTCAGTCTGCTGCTCAGCATGGACATCCCGCTGCCTTATCAGGTGGTCAGAGGGGAACAGCTGGAGCTGAAAGGCTCCGTGTACAACCAGCAGCCCGACATCATCACGGTACCAAACACGCACCACAACTCACTACATATCCCATGAGTTTCTGCCAGAGGACCGCTGACAGAGCGCACACAGAATACTGTTGTTTTATCTGTGGTAGGCGTGTTTGAATGCCTCACGTGAAGGCAGCTATCTTGTGTTTCCTCCTCAGTACTGTGTGACGGTGACCGTCGGCCCGGCACTTTGCCTGCTGCAGTCGCAGCCGGTCGCCAGGACGGCGGGGCTGCACACCACCGCCTGCACCTGGACCTCCTTGGCTGCAGGAGGTGTGGGGAAAGTGAGCGTCACCCTGCTGGGCTTGGAGCCTGGAGAACACACCCTGACCTTCACTCTGAAGACTCGCGAAGGAAAGAAAGACATCCTGGAGAAGAAGCTACGAGTGGTGGTACGTACATGGATGGATGAATAAATAAATGAATGAATAAATGGAGGATAGACCGTCCATCTCAACCCGTTCTCACTCCAAGTTGGTCAAGAGCCATTGGTGTCAGTTTGTAACGCACTGGGAGCCCCTTAGCGTTATAAAAGGTGAACGTCAGCTCACCTGTAACTAACGTTGCTACTGTTAGCGTTAGCTGGATCTGGGGCATCATTGTAGCACGACAGGGTGCGTTCCTTCAGATTCACGCCATGTTGAAGGAAACGCTTCGTCATGATAGAGCTGCTCCCTCCCTCGCACCAAACCTCCGTACTGCAGCTGTTGCATTTTGCTGTGGCGGTCTCTTTTTCAGTGAAGCTAAGCCAACTTGCAACCGGTTTTCTTGACCCTCTTCAGGTGTGAGGACATATGGTGGACAGGTGGGGAGCGGCTGAGAACAGACAGAGCCAGTCAGAAACATCAGATTTTACTAAAAAATACCTGAAACAAGTGTTGAACTGCTTTAAACATTTTGTGAATGTAAACCACACAATTTAACTCTTCCCCTGGTTGTGTTTCCAGCCTGAAGGACTGAGGAAGGAGGAGTATTCTGGAGGGAGACTCGACCCACAGGGACTCTACGGTACGTTCGCTCTGTCTGCTCTGACAGTGTTTGTTGTTGTGTTTGTCGACGACTCTGTGCTCTCTGTCACTGTGTTTTCATGCTGTTGTAGGTTCTGAGAAGAGAACAGTGGAGCTGAAGAACAAAATACCGGCCAACGTCGTTCCCAACACGGAAGTAGAGAGAATGCTGACTATCAATGGTAAGACATGGGAAGGTGTGTGGTCAGGTGAGGTTACTTTATTTGTACTTGTAGGTAAATTTGTCTTTGCAGAGGACGAGTCATCCTCATATTCGGAAACAAACACAGAAAGCAGATACTAAACAGTAAATGAAACATGAAGTTTTAAGTAAAGTACTCAAGGTCCACTTGGTTCGTTAGTGCTCCTTGCTGTTGGAACGACAGTCCTTGTGGTCGTTGGAGACACCCGAGACGAGAAGTCTGAACGACCGTTGATCGTTTGGATCGGATTTAATGCCAAGAATAAACAAGGCAGAACAGTAGAAACGCAAGACATGGAACCAAAACCCCTCAAAATAAGACCCGAAATCCCCAAACCATGACACATTCTGCATCAGTACTCTAAAAACATCAATCAAATTACAAAAACTAACCCCACAAACACATCTGCACATACGATATATCACGCACACCCATGAACGCCATAAAACTAAGCAGAAGATCTGTCGCCCCCTGTGGTTCATCAGTGTAACTACATGTGTGTGTGCTTTATGTACCAGGTGAGGTTCTTGATGAAGTCCTGTCAGTGGTGCACAGCCCCGAAGGCCTCCGACAGCTCGTCAACCTGCCGTCCGGGTCGGCGGAGGCGGAGCTCGGGGGACTCCTCCCCCTGGTCCAGGTGTATCAGTACCTGGAGACGACGAGGCGCTGGGACGTCCTGGGAGAAGACATCCAGAAGAGCTCAGCAGATCTGAGACGGAGGATCAGAGACGGTGAGGAGACGACGAGGAGACGCTGATGGTGACCTGAGGAGTTCTGTGTATTGACTGTGTGTTTGTGTGTGAACAGGTCTGGTCAGCATCAGTTCGTTCAGAGGCGGAGACTCCAGCTACAGCATGTGGAGGAAGAGAGAACCCAGCACCTGGTCAGAACACACAACAATCAGTCACCATAATATCTTAATTGTTGTTTTAACGATGTGTGAGCAGACATTATCACGTCATGCATACAGTCCACGTGTGTTAGAGTTCAAATGAGTGAAAGACAGCGGCAGAAAAGCTAGACGTGGATCAGCCTTACTTGGTGGTGGTTTGGCCTTGAAAAGACGGATGTTGCTCGAAAGACAACAATCTGCAAACTATAGCTGGGACTCCTTAGTCCCTAGATCTCTTTTCAAGGAACTAAAAGGTTCCTGCGGTCCACTGTTGTGTGCGTTTCCACCGCGGTCTAAAGATTAGGCGAATTAACCAGCTGACGTAGGCTGTAGGCCTGCACGCCGTACGCAGAGATGCACAGGCATCATTATTTGTAACCGCTATCCATGAGCAACATTTTATAAACGGACATCAGCTTTGATGTAATACAGTGAAAAACTACAGCATGTGTTTGACCGTTAAAGCAGCTGTTTTAGTTAATGAAGAGACACACGATGAAGATCAAGCTCTTAAAATAAGTCCAGCACAGAGAAAGCAACACAAAAATGAAGCGGCGACAGTTTGGAAGGTTTTTAAAACATTTCCAGCCGGATCA
>NW_025743468.1:0-1041 GCF_021292245.1 Micropterus dolomieu
ACCATCTCTGAACGCACAACACGTCCAACCTTGAAGCAGAAGACCACACCGGGTGCCTCTTCTGTCAGCTAAGAACAGGAAGCTGAGGCTACAATTTGCACAGGCTCACAAAAATTAGAATAATGATGATTGGAAAAACGTTCCCCGGCTGAAGGAGTCATGACTTCAGCTGCGACTTTCAGATAGAAGGGTCAGAATTTGTTGTAAACAAAATCAAAGCATGGATCCATCCTGCCTTGTATCAACGGTTCAGGCTGCTGCTGGTGGTGTAATAATATTTTCTTGGCACACTTTGGGGTCCTTAGTTTCAACTGAGCATCGTTTGAACACGACAGCCTCCCTGAGTATTGTTGCTGACCATGTCCATCCCTTTATGGAGAGGAGGTTGTAGTCAATTCTGTGGTCTGGTCGCTGCCTCACAGACCACTGGTCGCTACCACTAGGGGCGCTAAAGATACTGGTCGATGCCACACGACCCACTGGTTGCTGCCTTGCTGCCAGGCTGCCACACAGACCACTGGTTGCTACCACTAGGGGCGCTAAAGATACTGGTCGCTGCCACACAGACCACTGGTTGCTACCACTAGGGGCGCTAAAGATACTGGTCGCTGCCACACGACCCACTGGTTGCTGCCTTGCTGCCAGGCTGCCACACAGACCACTGGTTGCTACCACTAGGGGCGCTAAAGATACTGGTCGCTGCCACACCGACCACTGGTCGCTACCACTAGGGGCGCTAAAGATACTGGTCGCTGCCACACGACCACTGGTTGCTGCCTTGCTGCCAGGCTGCCACACCGACCACATATGATAATATGCTTGCTACTGTGTGCCGGCGGCCATCAGTGCGTAAAATAATAACACTTAAATATTATACCTATCATAAAGGGCGAAATTGAGCATTAGTCTTTGGTGGCATTTTTCACGCTATTGAAACTCAAACTTTGATGCAATATCACAGACATCAGGGGCAAGTAGTGGACTGCTGTGTGTGTGTTGGTGCGTGTGGGCATGAGATGAGGCTCCACACTGCTGCCACAC
>NW_025743468.1:1061-5566 GCF_021292245.1 Micropterus dolomieu
AAGATACTGGTCGCTGCCACACGACCCACTGGTTGCTGCCTTGCTGCCAGGCTGCCACACAGACCACTGGTCGCTACCACTAGGGGCGCTAAAGATACTGGTCGCTGCCACACAGACCACTGGTTGCTGCCTTGCTGCCACACAGACCACTGGTCGCTACAACTAGGGGCGCTAAAGATACTGGTCGCTGCCACACGACCCACTGTTTGCTACCACTAGGGGCGCTAAAGATACTAGTCGCTGCCACACGACCCACTGGTCGCTACCAATAGGGGCGCTAAAGATACTGGTCGCTGCCACACGACCACTGGTTGCTGCCTTGCTGCCAGGCTGCCACACAGACCACTGGTTGCTACCACTAGGGGCGCTAAAGATACTGGTCGCTGCCACACCGACCACTGGTCGCTACCACTAGGGGCGCTAAAGATACTGGTCGCTGCCACACGACCCACTGGTTGCTGCCTTGCTGCCAGGCTGCCACACCGACCACATATGATAATATGCTTGCTACTGTGTGCCGGCGGCCATCAGTGCGTAAAATAATAACACTTAAATATTATACCTATCATAAAGGGCGAAATTGAGCATTAGTCTTTGGTGGCATTTTTCACGCTATTGAAACTCAAACTTTGATGCAATATCACAGACATCAGGGGCAAGTAGTGGACTGCTGTGTGTGTGTTGGTGCGTGTGGGCATGAGATGAGGCTCCACACTGCTGCCACACCGGTCGGTGTGGTCGCTGCCACACTGACCACTGGTTGCAGTTGGTTATATCTACTGTAATACATCTTTATCATAATTCTTTGTTAAAATATTATGGATTATGCCTATTCTTATTGTTGCACTATATATTGCAGTTTGTGTGGTTATACCTACAGTAATAGCCTACATCTATCTATCTTTAGTCCTTGCCTATAACAAGGCCTGTGTTATCACCTGTGAATGAAAGTGTGTGTGTGTGTGTGTACATCTTTCTATATCACAATACTTTGTAAAATATACTCTATTATATCTTATTGATGCACTGTAGGCGTACAGTATATTGCAGTTTGTGTGGTTGTAGTCAATCTACAGTAGGCTACATCTATCTAGATCACAATACTTTGATGAATATGGCCTACAATATTATCGATTATGCCTATATTCTTATTGGTGCACTGTATATTGCAGTTTGTGTGGTTAACCTGCAGTAATAAATCTTGCCTACAAGAAGAAGGCCAGTGTTGTCACCTGTGAAGGAAAGTGTGGTGACAACTTGTTGGTTGAATCCAAGCTAGACTGATTTTAACAATAAGAATATAGTTAATCAAAAATGAGTAGGCTATATTTAACAAGGTATTATGATCTAGATATATTTGTTACTGTAGATAGGCTATAACCACACAAACCGCAATATATAGTGCAACAATAAGAGTAGGCATAATCGATAAATATAGTATATTTAACAAAGAATTATTATAAAGATCTATTACATAGTAGGATAAAACCAACTGCAAATAGTGATCAGTGTGGCAGTGACCACTATCTTCAGCGCCCCTAGTGGCAGCGACCAGTGTGGCAGTGACCACCGTCTTTAGCGCCCCTAGTGGCAGCGACCAGTGTGGCAGCGACCACTATCTTCAGCGCCCCTAGTGGCAGCGACCAGTGTGGCAGCGACCACTATCTTCAGTGCCCCTAGTGGCAGCGACCACTATCTTCAGCGCCCCTAGTGGCAGCGACTACTATCTTCAGCGTCCCTAGTGGCAGCGACCACACCGACCGGTGTGGCAGCGACCACCGTCTTTATCCCCCCTAGTGGCAGTGACCAGTGTGGCAGTGACCACCGTCTTTAGCCCCACTAGTGGCAGTGACCAGTGTGGCAGCGACCACCGTCTTTAGCGCCGCTAGTGGCAGCAACCACAACAACCAGTGTGGCAGCGACCACTATCTTCAGCGCCCCTAGTGGCAGCGACCACTATCTTCAGCGTCCCTAGTGGCAGCGACCACCGTCTTTATCCCCCCTAGTGGCAGCGACCAGTGTGGCAGCGACCACTATCTTCAGCGCCCCTAGTGGCAGCGACCACTATCTTCAGCGCCCCTAGTGGCAGCGACCACTATCTTCAGCGCCCCTAGTGGCAGCGACCACTATCTTCAGCGCCCCTAGTGGCAGCGACCACTATCTTCAGCGTCCCTAGTGGCAGCGACCACACCGACCGGTGTGGCAGCGACCACCGTCTTTATCCCCCCTAGTGGCAGTGACCAGTGTGGCAGTGACCACCGTCTTTAGCCCCCCTAGTGGCAGTGACCAGTGTGGCAGCGACCACCGTCTTTAGCGCCGCTAGTGGCAGCAACCACAACAACCAGTGTGGCAGCAACCACTATCTTTAGCGCCCCTAGTGGTAGCGACCAGTGGTCTGTGTGGCAGATACCAGACCACATAATTGGCTACAACCCCTGCTGCCTTTATGGATAATTCACCAAGTCACAAAGCTCAAATCACCTCAAACGGGTTTCTTGAACATGACAATGAGTTCACTGTGCTCCAGTGGCCTTCACAGTCAGCAGATTTCAATCCAACAGAGCACGTTTGGGATGTGGTGGAATGGGAAATTAGCATGGATGTGTAGCCGACAAATGTGCAGCAACTGCGTGATACTATCATGTTTATATGGACCAAAGTGTCTGAGGAATGTTTCCAACACCTTGTTGAAAGTATGCCACGAAAAATTAAGGCAGTTCTGAAGTCAAGAGGGGGTCCAACCCGGTACTAACAAGGTGTACCAAATAAAGTGGCTGGTACAAAGTTATTCAGCGAATTTTAATTTAGTTATGACATTACCTACTTAGAAATAAAACATTGCAAACAGAAACTTTTCGAGGGCCCTCACCCCATTGGGACCCTGAGTAACCAGTCCCACTTTCACCCACATTATGATGACCTTGGTCAAACATACAAAATCCAGTCTGGATATTGAAACGTTTATGCACTAATCATTGTCCATGATATAGTTTACAGAACAGACATCAAAGATGAACAAGGAAATTTGACAGATGCAAACAATCTCCCTCTCTGGAGCTGATCATCTACTTTACTCAATTCATTTTTGTAATGTCTTGTCAGGATTTGATTTGTCCTAAAATGTGACACAGATGTAGTAAAGTGAATAATTATGTTATATCGTCTGCGTAAAGACTGACCTCAGTCAGGACCTTCACATATTCTGTCAAGAGTCAATCAGTGTTACCTTATCAGCTACTTGTTACTTGATGGAAATGATGTCATTTAGTGAATAACAGCACCACAGCAGAGACAAACTCACTATTTGTCAGAGTTGTGAGAGGAAGGAGGGAGGGATTAAGGGAGGAGCAAAACTGGGACTCAAGGACAGAAAAGACACAAACTTTCACAGTGGTGTTTAATCCAAAACCAGACAGATTCTCTTTCTCTTTAAGATGCTGTCAGTGAACTTCAGTCTGTTTGTGACTTTGTTTCTGCTCACAATAAGAGGTAGGTGAGATCATCAACATTAAGAGAGTTTCACTGATAGAAACCTTTAGATTGTAAAGTTACAGAGTTATCTCTTCCTTCAGGTGTCAGCTGTGAAGAACTCACTCCAGTCAGGAATGAAGAGTTCGCTTTAGAAGGCAGCTCTGTTACTCTGTCCTACAAATACTCTAAAGCTGCTGCAGCTGATGATTATTTCTTCTGGTATCAACAGTCTCCAGGAAAACCACCAAAGTTCCTTATTTCACACTCAGGAACAGGACTACCATTATCAGATTCCGTCACTAGGCTATCTTTTAAAGTGAATGATGATAAAACCCATCTGGATCTGCAGATCTCCTCTGCTGCAGTGACAGACTCTGCTGTGTACTACTGTGCTGTGAAGCCCACAGTGACAGGAAACACCAAAACTCTGTACAAAAACCTTTGGAGCAAAGACAACAGAATACTCCACAACGTCCACTAGAGGGAGTCATACACTGTTAAACTTTCAGAGAGAATCACACAACAAATCCTAAAACTTCTAAAAGCTGAGAGACAAACACCAAGGACGTCCTCTCTCTCCACTGCTGTTTTATTCCTAAAATATAAACTGGTTTATACAACCTGACATTTTGGCTCTGAGGACAAACAAGAAATTATCAATTAATCACTTTTCTTCACTCATAGCATATTTCTCTGTATATTTACTGTGTTGCTGAATGATGTTAGTTTTTAACTAATTTTAGGGTAATTGGCTTCAGGGGGCTGTCAAGAGTAGCATAGCTAGCTAGCTGGCTGGCTGGCTGTATATTAAAGTAAACCAGGGTCCTAGAAATGCAGTTCCGGTCCCAGGATTGCGGTCCTGAAACTGCAGCTACATACTACATACACAATACTTTCTAAAATGAATATAAGATTTTAGGAAATATTGTCTCTTCTAAACTGATTTCTTTGGAAATGGCAGCTTAGAGATGGGTTTAAAATGATTCATAACAAGAGGATGCAGAGAGAGCTTCTTTAAGAAAAATCAGTGGGGG
>NW_025743468.1:5616-6434 GCF_021292245.1 Micropterus dolomieu
GGTGCCTCTTCTGTCAGCTAAGAACAGGAAGCTGAGGCTACAATTTGCACAGGCTCACAAAAATTAGAATAATGATGATTGGAAAAACGTTCCCCGGCCGAAGGAGTCATGACTTCAGCTGCGACTTTCAGATAGAAGGGTCAGAATTTGTTGTAAACAAAATCAAAGCATGGATCCATCCTGCCTTGTATCAACGGTTCAGGCTGCTGCTGGTGGTGTAATGGTGGTGTAATAATATTTTCTTAGCACACTTTGGGGTCCTTAGTTTCAACTGAGCATCGTTTGAACACGACAGCCTCCCTGAGTATTGTTGCTGACCATGTCCATCCCTTTATGGAGAGGGGGTTGTAGTCAATTCTGTGGTCTGGTCGCTGCCTCACAGACCACTGGTTGCTTCCTTGCTGCCAGGCTGCCTCACAGACCACTGGTCGCTACTACTAGGGGCGCTAAAGATACTGGTCGCTTTCCCACGACCCACTGGTTGCTACCACTAGGGGCGCTAAAGATACTGGTCGCTGCCACACAGACCACTGGTCGCTACTACTAGGGGCGCTAAAGACTGAAAAACGACTGCTGTGTGTGTGTTGGTGCGTGTGGGCATGAGATGAGGCTCCACACTGCTGCCACACCGGTCGGTGTGGTCGCTGCCACACTGACCACTGGTTGCAGTTGGTTATATCTACTGTAATACATCTTTATCATAATTCTTTGTTAAAATATTATGGATTATGCCTATTCTTATTGTTGCACTATATATTGCAGTTTGTGTGGTTATACCTACAGTAATAGCCTACATCTATCTATCTTTAGTCCTTGCC
>NW_025743469.1:0-5072 GCF_021292245.1 Micropterus dolomieu
GAAGTGCTGACTAAGGGTAAAACATCTTTAAGCAACCTAGTCGGGATGGGGTCTAAGAGGCAGGTTGATGGTTTAGATAAAGAAATTATTGAAGTTAGTTGGTAAAGACTGAGGGAAGCAAAACAGTCTAAACATGTATCTGGTTCTACAGCTGTTTCTAAGGTTCCTGAGTTAAGAGATAAGTTGGTGCCAGTTGAGGGCAGGTCTTGGTGAATTTTGTCTCTAATAGCTAGAATTTTATCATTAAAGAAGCTCATGAAGTCGTAACTACTGAGAGCTATGGGAATACTTGGCTCAATAGAGCTGTGACTCTGTCAGCCTGGCTACAGTGCTGAAAAGAAACCTGGGGTTGTTCCTATTTTCCTCTATTAATGACGAGTAGTACGCTGCTCTGGCATTACGGAGGGTCTTTCTACAAGTTTTAAGACTATCTTGCCAATTCCTCTCAAGTTTACGCGATATTTGCTTTAATTTGCGAGTTTCAGTATTATACCATGGAGCTAACCGTCTTTGTTTTAGTATTTTCTTTTTTAGAGGGGCTACAGAGTCGAGTGTCATTCGCAGCGAGCCTGCAGCACTATCAACAAGATGATCGATTTGGGAGGGACTGAAACTAGCATAGGAGTCCTCCGTTACTTTGTGACTTGATAATGAATTTGGAGCTGGAATCGCATCCTTAAATTTAGCTACAGCACTATCAGACAGACATCTTGTATAGAAATTTTTGCCCAATGGCGTGTAGTTCAGCAATACAAACTCAAGTTATCAAACAGTGGTCGGACAAAGAGGGATTCTGTGGGAAAACCACTAAATGTTCAATTTCAATACCATACACCAAAACAAGGTCGAGGGTGTGTTTAAAACAGTGAGTCGGTTCATGAACACTCTGAGAGAAGCCAATGGAATCTAACAGAGAGATAAACGCAGTACTGAAGCTGTCATTCTCAACGTCCACATGAATATTAAAATCCCCTACAATAATAACTTTGTCCGTTTTAAGGACTAAAGTTGACAAAAACTCTGCAAATTCAGATAAGAAATCAGAATACGGACCAGGTGCTCGGTACACTATAACAAAAAGAATTAGTTGCAGTGATTTCCAACTTGGGTGCGAAAGAACAAGGCTTTCAAATGAGTTATAATTTAGTTTAGGTTTAGAGCTGATTAGTAGGGTAGCGTCGAAGATAGCTGCCACTCCACCTCCTCGGCCTGTGCCTCGAGGAATGTGAGTATTAATATGACTGGGAGGGGTGGATTCATTTAGGCTAACATATTCTCCATCACCCAGCCAGGTTTCAGTAAGACCAAATAAATCAATATCATAATCTGATATTAGTTCATTTACTAGTACACCTTTAGAAGAGAGAGATCTGATGTTTAAGAGTCCACATTTAACTCTCCTATTAGTTTGCACTATTGCTCTTGTGGTTTTAATCTTTATGAGGCTTTTATGTACAGCTCCTCTTCTGTTTACCTTTTTAAATAATTTCGATGGTCGGGGGGCAGACACCGTCACTATAGGATTTTCACTAAGTAACTCCTGAAATGGAGGAGCAGAGAAGTGTGTTAGACTGCGACTCTGCCTCCTGGTCTCAACTCTGGGTTGTCATGGATTTGGTCCACTAATAAACTTAGCCAGATTTCTAGAAGTGAGAGCTGCTCCTTCCCAAGTGGGATGGATGCCGTCTCTCCGGATCAGACCAGATCTTCCCCAGAAGGTCTGCCAATGATCTACAAAGCCCACATCGTTTGCTGGACACCACCTCGACAACCAGCGGCGGAATGACGACAAGCGGCTATACATGTCATCACTGGTCAGATTTGGCAGGGGTCCAGAGAAAACTACGGTGTCCAACATTGTTTTTGCATATGTACACACCGACTCAACATTAATCTTAGTGACCTCCGATTGGCGTAACCGGGAGTCATTACCGCCGATGTGAATAACAAATGAACTATAGAGATGCTATAGAAATGCTCTATAGAGCTGAGAGGAAATGATGATGATGATTCTCTGGTTTTGTCCACTGGCAACTATCACATAGTCATTTCATCCATTGCAATATACAAATATTTATTAGTGCAGCTTTAAATTGGAAAATAAATCTGGTTTTGCTAGCTTTTGTTTTCGAATTGGTGAAACATTCAAGTTTTGGAAAGCATTAACAAAGTCTTAATAAGCCTCTGATTTCTCTGAGTGAAACGCTTGGACACCCTGGAGGGTGGCAGTTTCAGTCGGTGAGTTAACACAGTGCTGTTGAAAACTCAGGGGAGAGAGGAGGGCATGAATGCAAAGAGAGGTAAAAAGAGGGTTATCTCAGTTAGTGTCTGCATCCTTAGGGCAGAGAGGACTTGCGCAGCTGAGGTCCTCCTCAAGGCTGGGTAGATAGACTACCAGAGTCATGCTTAATTTATCTCAACAGGAACAACAAAGTCAAAGGGAAAAGCCCCAGACATGCAAAGTCCCAGCCCATAGAGCCCTAATGTTTCCACGCAACTGTCTATTTTTCCTTTCCTGCATTGGTATTACCAGTCCTCTGAGTATAATGAACTATTGTATTGATGAGATTGATCTTGATCAGACTTTGGGCATGGAACAAGGGTTTCAAACCCCCACACCCTTCTTAACCAACCTCCCACTGATTAAGTATGCAGTCAATGCATTCAGATGGTTAATAGGCGCAATGTCTTAAAGCATATGTGAGATGTGTTTGCCCCATCTGTCCAAATGCTTAGCTGTGCCTTTTGGGTGTAGTGTAGACAAATTCTGCAAGTAGCAGTGAAACACATTTTTCATCCTTCAAATGCATCCACACACAAAAGCATTGGATGCATTCCAAACTTTGAGATTAGTAGGCTAAACACTCCTTGGACTAGTGTGTATTCAAATATGGAGAGAGCTGTTCTTAATGCATGACACCAGCATTGAAGTAGTTTATGGACATCATTTCCAGTAATGGCACATTCTGGAGAGACTAGAGTACCCTGAATGCATCCATTCACAAACTGAGCAAAAATCAACTATATTTTATGTTTCCGGCACTAGTCTTTAATACGTTTTAGATCTTATATGTTCCTCTGCAGATATACAGTATGTTATGTTATGTCTAAAAACACAAACTATAACTTAATCACATAGATTAATAGAGGAAACAAAATCTACCTCAGTGCCATGGAGTCCTGGAAGAGTCTCACAGCTAGCATGCAGGATATATCGCTTCAGACACCTCCTCTGATCTCTGCTTATCAGCACAGATTCCTGTAAGACAATAATATGAGTTTCACAATCATGCCAATAAACCATGCTGGATAGTTTTCCCATTATAATCACTTCAGCTGTCTGCAAATGCACAGCATATGTGGGTTGGATTTAAGGGCTGCAGAGACACATGTGGCAGCTTTGGAGGGAAATACAGTACGTACAGCTTTCTTACTGATATCGGATGGATCATTTTAAAGTTTTAATTAAGTTAGCACTAATTTGTCGAAGTGATAGAAGCGATCTTCAGGGTGTTAATCTCTCTGCTCCAGATCTGATTGTCATATGCCATGCCCATGTTTCTGAATCTATATTCCTCAACTGCACTCTGAATTCACTAACATCTTACACTTTATAACAGATTTATTTTAGTGATGATCTGCATTAGGGCTTATACAATTCATTGATTAAATTGATTACTAAAATACATCAATGCAAATTCTTTGCATCAACCCTTCATTTAATCTACTGTATGTAACTATATAGAACACTGTTTCGCATCGTGCTTTCGCTGTGTGAACGCGACGTGATTATGAAGCCGCTGTTTCTAAAGTGGAGGAAGAGAGAGAAAATAGTGAGGGACAAAATGGTGTCCAAAGTATGGGATTATTTCAAGCTAAAAGTAAACAACAACTCTGTAATGTTACAGTCCGTCCACCGTAAAATGAAACTGATGTCGCCTTGGCAACAGCACGACGGCACCTGATCAGAAAGCACCAGTGTTCTGCCAGCGGACCACAGACAAGGTAACAGTAACTTTAGCGTTTAACTGAAATTATGATTGATTGTTGAGTTGAAGGCTAGCCAAAGTAAGCTGCAGTCCTCAGCTGAAAATGTGCACACGTGCGTTTGTTGTTCTCCTGGTTGGCCTGTGAGTTTGGGTTGTTACGTCACAGTCACGAGTTAACTGGGTGTCGAGGAGCTGCACCTTAGTATAACTTAGATATAACGTATAACGTAGAGCACTCGGGAGATGTTTGTGTTGGTAAAGCAGTTGTCCGGTTGTTGTTGGTCTGATGTTTGCTGTATGACACACTATGAATTTCCGAAAGGACTAATAAATATCTATCATCTATCAACGTACACAGCTGATCCCGTTACCAGGGTGGAGGGCGGCGGCAGTGCCCCCGCCAAGTTAAAGTACTTCTTAAACGACAAATTGATGAATTGATGAAATAATCTATAGAAATTTCAAGTACGTAAAATCATTGTTAGCTGCAGCCCTAATGACTGTCTTGTATATTGTGGTGTACTGTAATATTCCTTCTATTGTTTTATAATGCTGTCCTTTTTTGTATTGACCTTTGTGAGGACCTGGCCAGGAATACAGATTATTAAAATGTTCAATAATGTGCACTGTCCCTATTTAAACAAATAAATAAATAATTTCCCTGAAAGTATTTGCTGTATACCTACATTCATCTCGTCATCATGTGTGTACGCTTCTATGGTGCAAAGCAACAAAATACTCTGTGATCAGCTCATCTGTACTGAAGTCATTAGGAGTGGTAATCAGAGTTGACATAAGCGCATATAAACCAAATTTAAGCTAATATTCAATTTCCTTTTAGCTCTGTTTAGGTTTTCACCAACTCTGCAGACACCATGGCTATTTATTTTAATGCTCCACCATGTTTACCAGCTAGGCACAGAATTTGTCATTTTTTATCGAGGCTAGCGCAATGATACGAAAACACACAATTTTATCTGTGTTCAGCTTTAATGTTAGGTTTATGTGTTAATTTTCAAATTCCAAACATTTTGCTAATGTAGACTATCTTCAGACTTAACCTTCACAAAAACTGAAGAAAGG
>NW_025743470.1:0-3377 GCF_021292245.1 Micropterus dolomieu
TGAGTAACAAGGAAGGTCACTGAGTTTGCATAGAATCAAACATATGAAGCATCAATGTTGGTCTAACTGGAGCCAATAGAAGAGTCTGTTGACTGTTAATATATCTGCAGAGTGAAAACATGCCTGGAAATAGCCTCTGCTTTACATATGATGTTTTAGTTTTATCATACACTAAATTGTAACATTTTGGAAAATGTTCCTGCATTTACAGAAATTAAACAACTGTTTGCTTTTACTTGAACTATTAATGCCTTAATGTATTGTATTAATAACTAATTAAACCATTATGTACATTTTTAAGTAATTGCAACAATGATAAGATCATTTTTACTATTTTAACATAAATATTGACATGAGTCATGGACAATGGAAAACATTCATTAATATTAGCATTACAATAACAAGAAAAATACAGTAATAGTAGTTGTAATGAAAAAACTATCAACACTTAATTTTGCTGCAGGTTTGTATGAAATACATTTAACAGTCAATGTTTACAGACTCTAGTGGAGCAGCTACTTCAGGCTTCCTGCTGTTCATCTCACGATACTTCCTGTCTACTGAGATGAACTGACACTGACAGATGGAGCTGCGGTCACTGATGATGGTAAACACCTTATAGTCAAACTTTCATATTCACACTGAAGTCAAGTTAACATGACTTTTGTTTAGAGTAGAAAAGTATCAACTATCACAGTATCCAGTGTACATGAGCAGCAGGAGTGTTAAGCTTTAGTTCAGTCCAGGGTTCAAGTGTCAGTCAGTTAAGATCAATGAGAACACCAGATCTGAGTGTCTCCTTTTAGAAACAGAGGAGAGAGAAACTTGACACTGACTGCCCTCTAGTGATTTTATAAAAGAAACTGCAACATTATTTTTCACTTAAATTCTACATAAGTTACACTATTGTGTCTTAATTTGTTGAAATGTGTAGTATTTGTAGTGGTTTATTTTTTGTGCTGCTGCTGTTTCATAAAGAAGTTTTATATGTTTAATGTTTAGTTTTGGTCTTTTAATTAGCAAATGACTTTATTGTGTTTTTTATGTTTAATATTCTGTAATAATATTTATCAAGAGCAATTTTCAGGAAATTATACAATGTATTATTTAAATATATATTTACGTAATGTAAAATATCAGTATAATAATAATGATAGTATATAAAGCAACGTATACAACAACAACAATAAAACAAAAAATAGAGTGTATAAATACTATGAAAAAAATTTATTCTTTGAGCTCCATCAGCACAAAAGATAAGTACTGTAGGTTTTTGTACAGCTGCTCAACCAACTCCAGTCACTGTGAGTCTCGAGCACAATAATAAACAGCAGAATCTTCAGTCTTCAAACTGTTCATCTGCAGATACACCTGCTGTCTGCTGTTGTCTCTGGAGATGGTAAACCGGCCTTGAACTGACTGAGAGTAGGATTTGCTGCTACCACTACCATCATCAATCCAGGCAACCCACTCCAGTCCTTTTCCAGGAGCCTGTCTGACCCAATCCATTTCATAGCTGCTGAATGTGAATCCAGAGGCTGTACAGGTCAATCTGTGGGATTCTCCAGGCCTTTTAATCACTGGTTCAGATTCTGTCAGAGTCTGACCATCAACACCTGTCAAGAAGATAAAAAATCATCAAGTGAAATAAGCTGATGACACAAATAAAATTTGATCAAGATCACTGAAGATCTTCACCTGCCCAGCAGACAGTTAAAAGCAGCAGTCCTGTCCTATAGTCCATCATGTTAAACTGTTTGTCCACTGTTCTCTGTCATCCTCTCTGCAGTCAGATAAGTAGAGGTGGAAGACATCTGAGTTTTGCATTGACTCCTCCTCACAGGGAGGAACTGGATTTGACTTGGATCTCAGTTACAGTTTGGTGAAACTGGAAAATAAATGTTTACTGTTAATGAGTCATTCGCTGACAAACACATTATAAAGTTGTATTAAAATTGCTTCTAATTAAGCACAGTCTGTTTCATGTGAAGACTGTGACAACAGTTTATCAAATTCACAATACCCCCAAATAAGTATTTTTAAGTGGGGCTACCAGCAGAGTTTCAGGAGCAGGACCACACATCAATGACGTCACTCCCGGCTTTCCATAAATCAGCCCAGGCGCTACTGCGGATTTCCCTATTGTAGCTTCCCCACAACACTTTCGAATGTCTATTCAGCTACTGCAAGCATCATACATCTTCTGTTTGTCAATAAATCATTTAATCGTATCTGTTGATTGTGGTCCTTGATAGTGAATTACATTTTAATAGAAAAACACAAACAAATAAAACCTTAACAAATATTTCTACTCTAGCATGACTATGTAATCTAATACATTTATGAGAATTAATACCCAATTATAAATTTTAATATTCAGAAAATATTAATCCATAAATCTCTTGTTTCGGGGCACCACCGGAGTTGTAATTAACCCAGAGACTCCGTAGCATTTTAATAATTATACAATTATTCACTAGTGATCAGTTAGCTAATTATCGCTCAATTATCTTAAATCAATAAGTCAGTCTCATATCGAAGGGGTAAATTCTCTTGGCAGGGACTTTGAGACAGGCAATACACACACAATTCCTCGATTACAGTGAATTTATTAACTAACTAAGGTGATATAAAAATGCGGTTACATACATCAAAGAAATAAACAATGGCTAAACAATGAGAAGGGGTTCTATTGTGGGGAGCATTTGACTCATACGGCGGAAGAGAACTAATGAAAGTAAGCTATGAGGTTTAAGAGTTAAAAAGATAATCTATTAACACTATGGGACATCACTGATCACAGAATGCCTTCTTTTGCCTTACGGTGGGTCGGCGGCCTGCCTTGGCCTGTTGCACGGGTCCCACGCTAGCTGCCCGATTCCTGGCTTTTTGCTAGGGAATTCTCCGGGGTTCCCCGTGTTTGGAATGAAGAAAAACCCTCAAGGGTTGGCTGTCCTCGGTCTGGCAATTAGGCTGTCCTTTCAGGTGTCCTTTGTTACTGCTGGTGGGACAGGTGGCTGCGTCCGACCTCCGTGAGCTTAGCTCGACGCATAAAGCTTAAAAAGAACTTGGTCGTTCTTGAATTAACTAGTGTAACTTAACGGACTGATAACTTTTAACAAAACAAAAAGAAAGAAAATAAAAACAAGAAGTAAGTTGGTTTTGTGGAGAGGTCAGAGGACAGCGTTTGGCCTTTTGTTTGTTTGAAATGAAAAAGAATAATATAGAAATTGCAACACCTAAATGTGATTCAGGCAATCTAAATTTGAAAATGACTTAATTTGAATGATCTTCAACAGTTGATTTGACAGGCTTTGTTTCCGGCTGAGAAGACTGTCTTCTTAACTTTTAATATGTCTATAAAAAGAAAATAAAAT
>NW_025743471.1:0-3043 GCF_021292245.1 Micropterus dolomieu
TAGGCCAAGTGGAAATAAAGCTAGTGCTGCTAGTGCAACCCAGCAGCAGGCCATCTCTACAGCTTTCCTAAGTTCTTCAAAGTACAAAACTGAATGGAAGGAACAACAGACCAAGGAGCAGGCCATAGCTAGATGGATTGGACGCACAGGTTTACCACTCACAACAATTGAGGACGAGGACTTTGTGCTAATGATGGAGATAGTAGATAGGAGACTAACAGTTCCAAAGAAAACTAAAATGAGCTATTTGATTGAAACACAGTATGAACATGAAAGACAACAATTCAAAGAGAGACTGGCTGCTGCCCGGAGAGTTTCCATTGGCCTTGACTTGCAAGTCCTCAGTTGCAACACAGAGGTTATCAGACCACTGTGGTGTTATTGTTGTAAATGACTGCCCCACACGCTGGTCAAGCACATTCAACATAGTCGCACGACTCCTCACAGTCAAAGATGCAGTCTGTCAAATCACAAATGACATGGGATGGGACAGTTTGCTTACTAGTGAGTGGCAAAAGCTTTCATCATTGCATGACTTACTGCTGCCTTTTGCGGAACACACTAAAACCCTCCAGAGTGACACTGCATCTATGTCCTTAGTGGTTCCTGCCCTCTTTGATCTGCTGAGCCGCCTAACTGACTTTGCAGAGAACACTCGGTACAGAGACCTTGCCACTCTTGCAGAGAAAATGAGATCAAATCTGAACCAGCGTTTTGCTTGCCTCTTGGATTCAACCGATGAAAAGTTGAAATCCTTGTTAATGTTGATGTGGCTGATGGAAATATCCAGGAACTGCTGAAACAGGCAGAAGACTATGTGGTCAAATGCACTTTCCCACACACAAGACAGGAGGACCAGTCTGAAGATGATGCAGAAGAAGAGGTTATTGAGGAACCAGAAGCAGCGCCATCCTCAAAGCAGCCGGTGTTTAGGTTCCTCTCAAAATGGCGCAACAGAGGAAGGGTTACATTGGAGCGAAGTGCTTTCCTTAAAATGAACAGAAACAAATAGAACTGTTGTATTCACTGATATTTACAGCATTTCCTGAAGTAGTATATGCACAGAGTAATAGAGGATGAAGAAGAAGATGATGCTTACAGAGTTTTTTAGTTTAATGTGACATTTACCTGTATGAGAGCAGGGTTTTTTATTTACTTGAACATTAGGGAGGATGTCTTTGGTAGTGCGTGCAATGGCATTACAGCCAATACATCTTTTATTCTACATTAGAGAATTGCACTAATCTGTTCAGTTCAAAGCCTAGCAGTTATTTAACGTCTCTTGAGGTACGTGAAGATTAACAGTAGTGAAGTTTCTGTATTTAGATTGTGCAATGGCATTACAACCAATAGTTTTATTATTGTTTTTGAGAATTGCACTTTATTTTTCTTAATGTTTTTGATTTTGCACAGACAGTAGAAGACAGTAAGTTAAGGTTATCTATTTCAATAATATTATACTTCATCTTGAAAGAATGTCATATGCATTGCATATCATTCAGGGAGGGATCTTTTTCAGGGAGCATGTTTATTTTTCAGGGAGAGCAGGCCTTATGCTTATTTTATGTGAGATTATCTTTTGTGAAAAAAACACGGTCAGCGTTTTTGACATCAAGAATTAAATAAAAATTTAATCTGTGTCTGTATTGCATATTCAAACCTTAATACCATTTCATAACAGACTGATGGATACTTCCAATGACAGGAAGTCCACTCCACTGTAGATTTAGTCGACTAAAATCTGCTAATATTTGGTCTACTAAAACTCGACTAAGACTAAAAGACTTAAGACTAGACTAAGACTAAAACTCTTATGATATTTAGTTGACTAAAACTCGACTAAGACTAAAAGACTTAAGACTAGACTAAGACTAAAACTCTTATGATATTTAGTTGACTAAACTAGACTAAGACTAAAAGATTTCAGATAGACTAAAATGTGACTAAAACTAAATGGTGTGTTATTCAAAAGACTAAGACTAAATCGGAATTTGATGTTTGATAGAAAACATGTTCAAATAGCACCAACTACGCAACCGATCCCTACCTGGTCTCCCCGACTAAGTTAGCCTCCTCCTAACGTTACATGGGGCTCTCCTCGTAACAGCAGCTGCCACCTATACGCTGCGGCCAGACGCCGCCCTGACCCCGGGCTCTCTTGTGGCCTTTTATTGTGGCCAGCCTAAGGCCCACCTGTGCAATCCCCATGCTGTCTGCTCAGCATCTTGATATGCTACACCTGTGAGGTGGATGGATTATCTCGGCAAAGGAGAAGTGCTCATTTACACAGATTCTGACAGATTTGTGAACAATATATGAGAGAAAGAGGCCTTTTGTGTACATAGAGAAAGTCTTAGATCTTTGAGTTCAGCTCATGATGAATGGGGGCAAAAACAAAAGGGTTGCCTTTATAATTTTGACTAATAACCAACCTAGCCTGGAACATCCATGTGGACAGTCTCTGTAGCAGATTACAACGACGACTGCACTTCCTGTGTCAACTTGGACTTCATGGTGTTGATCAAGATGTTTGTTCAGATACGGCATCATATTCAAATACAATAATCATGGCAGCTGGTTCATTACATGTCAAGTGCACTTGTTCCGGACCTTCCTACAACTGAGTGAGTCTAGAAGTGAGATCCTTTTATTGGCCCCTCAAATCCTGTCAACCACTTGAAATCAAACTTTGCTAAGATGCTCACTGATCTTCAGCATAAATACTCTGGATACAAGATTCTGTAGTGAGGTTTTGTTCAGTTATCAGCCGACTTCAATTGAGTCCTTGTGTTTGCAAATCCTGAAAAGATGATCCATCTTTGAACTATGCTTATAAAAGATTATACAACCTGCTGCTACCAGTCTGTTAACAGGAGGAAGTGAAAATCCAGAGCTGCGAGGAGACGGAGAGATTGAGGGAGGAGCTAAGCTGTGAGTGAACTATAGAAGAGAGAGGAACTTCCATATTCAGCAGAGTTCAATACACAAAGCAGAAACATTCCCTTTATTCAACATGCTGTCATTGGACTATTATGTACTTTCT
>NW_025743471.1:3063-6592 GCF_021292245.1 Micropterus dolomieu
ATGTCAATAATATTATACTTCATCTTGAAAGAATGTCATATGCATTGCATATCATTCAGGGAGGGATCTTTTTCAGGGAGCATCTTTATTTTTCAGGGAGAGCAGGCCTTACGCTTATTTTATGTGAGATTATCTTTTGTGAAAAAAACACGGTCAGTGTTTTTGACATCAAGAATTAAATAAAAATTTAATCTGTGTCTGTACTGCATATTCAAACCTTAATACCATTTCATAACAGACTGAAGGATACTTCCAATGACAGGAAGTCCACTCCACTGTAGATTTAGTCGACTAAAATCTGCTAATATTTGGTCTACTAAAACTCGACTAAGACTAAAAGACTTAAGACTAGACTAAGACTAAAACTCTTATGATATTTAGTTGACTAAACTAGACTAAGACTAAAAGATTTCAGATAGACTAAAATGTGACTAAAACTAAATGGTGTGTTATTCAAAAGACTAAGACTAAATCGGAATTTGATGTTTGATAGAAAACATGTTCAAATAGCACCAACTACGCAACCGATCCCTACCTGGGTCTCCCCGACTAAGTTAGCCTCCTCCTAACGTTACATGGCTCTCCTCGTAACAGCAGCTGCCACCTATACGCTGCGGCCAGACGCCGCCCTGACCCCGGGCTCTCTTGTGGCCTTTTATTGTGGCCAGCCTAAGGCCCACCTGTGCAATCCCCATGCTGTCTGCTCAGCATCTTGATATGCTACACCTGTGAGGTGGATGGATTATCTCGGCAAAGGAGAAGTGCTCATTTACACAGATTGACAGATTTGTGAACAATATAAGAGAGAAAGAGGCCTTTTGTGTACATAGAGAAAGTCTTAGATCTTTGAGTTCAGCTCATGATGAATGGGGGCAAAAACAAAAGGGTTGCCTTTATAATTTTGACTAATAACCAACCTTGTATGAAATCTCAGACGATGCTGCCATCTTAGCTTTAATGAAAAAGGACAGTGAGCTGTCTGACTACTGTTCAGAGATACAAAGATTTGTGAAATGTAATGACAACTACCTTGTCCTGAACATTTAAAGGACTGGGGTGTTGGCGCCCACGATGGAACCATCTCACAGGTCTCCTCATGCAAATATCTTGACACTTCCTGTGTCAACTTGGACTTCATGGTGTTGATCAAGATGTTTGTTCAGATACGGCATCATATTCAAATACAATAATCATGGCAGCTGGTTCATTACATGTGAAGTGCACTTGTTCCGGACCTTCCTACAACTGAGTGAGTCTAGAAGTGAGATCCTTTTATTGGTCCCTCAAATCCTGTCAACCACTTGAAATCAAACTTTGCTAAGATGCTCACTGATCTTCAGCATAAATACTCTGGATACAAGATTCTGTAGTGAGGTTTTGTTCAGTTATCAGCCGACTTCAATTGAGTCCTTGTGTTTGCAAATCCTGAAAAGATGATCCATCTTTGAACTATGCTTATAAAAGATTATACAACCTGCTGCTACCAGTCTGTTAACAGGAGGAAGTGAAAATCCAGAGCTGCGAGGAGACGGAGAGATTGAGGGAGGAGCTAAGCTGTTAGTGAACTATAGAAGAGAGAGGAACTTCCATATTCAGCAGAGTTCAATACACGAAGCAGAAACATTCCCTTTATTCAACATGCTGTCATTGGACTATTATGTACTTTCTCTACTGTTACTATCCATTCTAACAGGTATGTGAGATCCTGCTGAAACTTTTCTGGATGGGATTCATTTGTTGAGTCTTTTACAACATGAAATAACAGAGTTATCTCTTCCTTCAGGTGTCAGCTGTGAAGAACTCACTGCAGTCAGGAATGAAGAGTTCACTTTAGAAGGCAGCTCTGTTACTCTGTCCTACACATACTCTACAAAAGCTGATGGCACTGATTACTTCTTCTGGTATCTACAGCATCCAGGAAAACCACCAAAGTTCCTTATTTCACACTCAGGAACAGGACTACCAATATCAGATTCCGTCCCTAGACTATCTTTTAAAGTGAGTGATGATAAAACCCAAATGGATCTGCAGATCTCCTCTGCTGCAGTGACAGACTCTGCTGTGTACTACTGTGCTGTGAAGCACATAATATCGATAGTCACAGATCACCACCAGTAGTATCAGCAGCAACAACAGCATCAGCAGCAACATCCCCAGCAACAACGTCAACAGCCCACAGTGTTTAAAGCAAGAGCTGGGTATTCCCTGTGTTTCTTTTTCAAAACTGTGTCATACCATTCGCTGATGTATCAATACAGAAGCATCAGTATACGCATATCAGCAAGGAATACATAACGATATATTTCTGTATCAATATTTTGAGAACAGCCCTATTTAAATCCTTGTTCCATGTGCCCCTTTTATACTTTGAGTACCTGCCCTGGTTCTGCTAGCAGGCACTTTGAACTGTAGCCCATTATGTGACCTGAGATTATGACTGCTTTGTAAAGTTAAAAATGTCCTGTTTAAATAATTTGGAAGTCTACCTAACATATCTTTGCAAGTGAAGGGATGACCATCCTTCCAGTCTGTCCAATATACAATGATGTATATCTGAGAGCTGAGTGATAAAGGGGGTCAAGTTTGGACAAGGTGGACAGAGAGGCAAACCTGTAGGTAGTGTCCCTATAATCAATCTGTGGCAGAAAAAGGCCAGCAACTAAGTGTTTTTGTGAAGCCATTGAAAAGCATGACTTTCACCTACAGAGAAAAGTCAACGTGAATTTTAATTTCTTTGCAAGATAATTAACATGGCATTTAAAATTTAGGTTTTTTTGTAAAACCAGATTCCCAGATATTTGCATACAGGGTCGTGATGGAGAGGGGTGGTACCTTTGTTCGCCCAGTGGCAAAAATCATAACTTTAGTTTTGTGTGAATTTAGCAACTTCAAATCTGACAGAGCATATTGCAGGGTATAAAAATCTGCCTGCACATTTGAAAAGGCAAACTCTGCTGTGGGGGCACAGGAGTACAGAACTGTGTCATCTGCATACAGATGATCCTTACAGAATTTAAACATCACAAACATTATTAATGTAAACTAGGAAAAGCAAGGGTCCCAAAACTGATCCTTGTGGAACACTTTTCCTAACAAGGACTGGATCTGAGATGTTGTTGCCATGTTTAACAATTTGTGAATGATTGGTCAGGTAACTGTGGAACCATTTAGCCGCTTTGCATCCAATGCCTGCTCTCAAGCAAAGAATAAAATACTTAAAGATGTCTTGACTCGATTCTTTATATCAGAAGACTCATTAAAGAAAAAGTTCAAATACATCTGACTGCAATTCAATAAATTATGGACTGTAAGTTTGATGCCTTGTAATAATAAGCAGGTATGTAACGTCGGCCAGAGTCCCACTGCACTTTCACATCCAGACAAGGATGGACAAACACCTTAATGTTTCACTCCAAAGCCTGAGTCATGACCAGTTTCACAGCAGTGTTTGGAGACAGAATAAGCTCCATGTTTGCACAGACTGCCTTCATTTGTTAGAGGGGGAGATGTCCAACCATAATTAACACAA
>NW_025743472.1:0-4020 GCF_021292245.1 Micropterus dolomieu
TTACTCCCTTCAGGGTGGACTTTTTCACTTTGCAAACCTAGTGCATGCACAAAATATATAAAACACAATAAAGGAAAGAGCAAAAGGCAGAATATGACTTCTTTAAGAGAGTCATGTGATGAAAATACTCTTCTACCAAGACTGAGAAATGATTTATACATTAAAATATAATAGCCTTTTCTCCCTTCTGCTGGTGAAGTAGCAGTAAAGTATTCATCCCTGATTTTTTCCTGAGGTGGGGAAGTGTCTCCTGGAGGTGGACATGTTGGAGCTGCTGGGCCGTTTGACGAGAAGTCGACGTACGAGAACGTTGTGGAGGGGACGGGGAGCTTCGAGGAGGACACGAGTCTGCCTCAGGGCCACGAGACTGGAACCAGGAGAGAGGAGGAGGCCGAGGACACGAGCCCGGCTCAGGACAACCAGCGGGCCATGTAGAGTCCGAAAACTCTGTGACTCAGTGTTGACTTGTTTTTTTCTCTTCAGAGTTTCACAGAGCCAGGGAGGTGTGAGGCGGGATTTTTATAATATAAATGACCAGCACTCTCGGATTTCATTTCAACTTTGGACCGAGACATTTGGGTTTTGTCTGTTTAAAAAAAGAGAAAGAAGAGGGCAAATGAAATGATAATTCCTGCTCTTACATTAGGACACAAATGAAGTAATCTAAGTTTATTAATCACCACTTTGAGAGAATATTTCAGTCAGAAGTGTTCCTCCAGAGAGCCAGAGAGTTTTAATTATGTTAATCATCCGCTCCCCTGAAGGATAAATCCAATTAAACTTATACTAACAAGTACTATCTTTATCTGCCTAAACTATTATAAACACATAAGAGAGGTACTGTTACAGTGCACAGTGTTCCTCTCTGAAAAGTCTTCTAACATAAGAGATAAAATACAACAACGTGTCCTGATATGTGGAATTCAGTTCTTGTGTCTTTAGTCCCTGAAACGACAGCTACAGGGTTAAAATGCAGATTGCAAACCTCCACCTACGTAGCAGAATGTAGGTTATTTAAA
The DNA here is from genome assembly GCF_021292245.1 of Micropterus dolomieu. NCBI lineage: Eukaryota > Metazoa > Chordata > Actinopteri > Centrarchiformes > Centrarchidae > Micropterus > Micropterus dolomieu. The sequence continues at coordinate 1,020 of NW_025743472.1, forward strand.
GTTTAAAAATTAAAAAAACAATGTTTTTAAAAAAAAAATTAAAAGGTTAAAAAGTAGAAGTACACGCTCATTTGACTGGTTCCAAATCAAATAGAAGATTAAAATTTAAGAATTGAATTTAAATCAAAGTAAGACTTGCTTGATTGTAAGCCAGAAATCAGTGGATAAAAAGTACACAAGAAGACAAATAAAATAAAATATTTCTGTACATTTTAACACCAAGAAAAGGTTTTCATGGGATTTTTTCTAAATTTCAGGCCTTTAATTGAAGCCATTTTAGACTTCAGGACCTGCAGAAACATCAGTAATATTTATTAAAAAATTTTATTTAAATTGTTTATTTCATTCATTTAAAACAATGCAACGACAGCATTTAACATGAATGAAAAGGAGCAGAAAGAAGTAAAAACTTATGTCTGCCCCCTATCAACACAAAATCATTTACAGTTCCAATTCATTCGAGCTGTCTCATGCAGCCGTCTCTTTTTCTAAGACTTCAAAACACAAAATTACATCAATAAAATTGATCTGCTATTTTGCAGTATTATATTTCTGCAGCATTGATTTTTTAACATACTTCTTAAACACATAAATGGACTTAGAAGTTTTAATTTTACAATCAAGGCTGTTGCACAAACTGACTCCTTCAATTGTGATACATTTTTTCTTTACAACCTGGGTTTTGTGAAAACCTCAGTACCTTTTAGTTCATTTATATTTTTCCTCTTGGTGAATCTGTTTTGCAAATTGTTTGGTAAGCTTTCCAGATGAGCTTTATACATGGTTTTTAGAAGGTTATATTCTACTAATTCACTAAATTTCAGAGTTTTTAGTTGTATGAATAGCGGATTAGTTGGATCTCTGTATCCGCTTCCACTGGTAATTCTAATCGCTCTTTTCTGTAAGAGTAAAATTGGATTAATGTATATTTTGCAGGCACTTCCCCACACTTCAATGCAATAAGTCAGATATGGAACAATCAATGAATTATACAACAAAAACAATGCATTCTTATTTAGAGAATCTTTGACTTTATACAGCAAACCTATTATTTGGGATACCTTTGATATTATCAATATATGATTTCCATGTCAAATGTTCACTAATCATGACACCTAGAAACTTAATCTCATGTGCCCTTTCAATTTCCAATCCATTGATTAACAACGACGTTTCAACATTTCTTTTTACTAAAAAATATCGTAAATTTAGTTTTGCTGATATCCAGGGACAATCTATTGGCATTGAACAACTTCATAATTTTCTGAAATTCATTCTCATTCTCAATTTGTAGTACATCTTTTATGTTTAGTAGAAGAAAGTGGTGTCATCCGCAAAACAGAATGCACCTAAGTATCTGAGACTCAAACACAATATAATTTACATATAGAAGAAAAAGTATAGGTCCTAGGACCGATCCTTGTGGTACCCCACAAGTTATGTTACAATTTTTAGACTTTGTGTTTTCAATTTCGATAATTTTTTTTGTTTTTTAAATAGCTGGTAACCCATTGGTGTGCCACACCTGATACTATATTTATATAATTTATTCAATAATATCTTGTGATCCAGCGTATCAAATGCTTTTTGAAGATCCACAAAGATACTTACTAAATAGTGCCTTTTATCTATAGCATTGGTAATTTCCTCAGGTAGTTCCATAATTGCTGAAGCAGTTGAATGATTAGGACGAAACCCATATTGACTGTTACTTAAAATCTTAAAATCATTTAGAAATTTATTCAGTCTAATAGCAAATAACTTCTTCAGAATTTTAGAGAACTGTGGAAGTAATGATATTGGTCTATAATTAGAAAATTCAGATTGTCTGGAAATATCCCTGAAGTAAATGACAATTTACAGATATAGGTAAAAGGCTCAATAATCACATCAATAATTTGCTTTATCAATACCATATTCATATCATTATAATCATTTGATTTTTTATTGGCACACTTCTGGATAATTGTCACTAGCTTGTATACTTTCAAGAAAAACACTGCTAACATTATCTGGTATTGTGCCACCATTGGTATTTCCATCTTGAATTTGTTGTAACAAAGTAGGGCCAATATTTACAAGTAATTATTGAATTCATTGACAATTTCAAGTTTGTTGCAAATATCAACATTGTTCTTTGTAAACTGATTTGGAAATTTTGTTTTTACCTTAACATAACAGAATTTATAATACTTTTGTATTATTCTTATTTTTATCTAACAATTTAGTATAGTAATCCTTCTTTTGCCTTCTTATGATTCAAACTAATTTGTTTTTATATTTTTTATACCTAATTTCCGCATCTTTGGTTCTTGCTCTTAAAAACAATCGGTACAAATAGTTTTTTTTCTTACTGGCATTTTTCAGTCCATTTGTCATCATAGATTCTTAACAGTATTTTTCTTGGTAAGAACATTTGCTTTGGTTATTTTACAATTTTTATCATATAGATTATTTAATATTGTCATGAAAACCTCATATACAGTATTTACATTATCTGTGTACACTCTATCCCAACTCTGTTTCTTCAAATCTTCTCTGAAGGCCTCTAAAGCCTTACTAGATTATTCTCGAATGAAGGTTGTAAATTCATCTTGTACAGTGTCGTAAGATTTTTTCTCATAGATTATAAATACAGGGAGATGATCACTCACATCTGTCATAAAGATACCACTAATTAGTTTACCACGTATATTTGTAAATATATTGTCAATAATAGTTGTACTATGTGCGGTCACCCATGTTGGTTTAGTTATCATTGGATATAGATCTGTACTTATCATGCAATTCTTAAATTCACTTGATAATAAAATCACAAGTTTGCACAGTATTATTAACTTAGACAATGCTTGGGAAACTTTGTCTTTTTAATGTGACGTTAGTGTCGTCGCAGTTGTCCAGCAGGTTGCGACGTCACTGACTGTGTGCAGAGTGTGAACATGCAGCTGCTGTGAATCTGTGTTCCTGCAGTCTGTTAACAGCAGGACGGTCCGACTGACCA
>NW_025743472.1:4040-5667 GCF_021292245.1 Micropterus dolomieu
GGAAGCTGCTACATCCACTGACTGATGGGAATTAATATTTCAGTTTTCTATGAAGGATTTCTGCTGATTCAAGGGAAAAATCTACAGTTTTCTGATCCGTCTCTGCAGCAGAGTGAAAGGCTTGTCTTTGTTTTAATTATTTTAATCATCCGCTCCCCTGAAGGATAAAACCAATCAAACTTATACTAACAAGTACTTTGCCTAAACTATTATAAACACATAAGAGAGGTACTGTTACAGTGCACAGTATTCCTCTCTGAAAAGTCTCCTAACATAAGAGATAAAATACAACAACGTGTCCTGATATGTGGAATTCAGTTGTTGTGTCTTTAGTACCTGAGCTACGGGGTCAAAATGCAGATTGCAAACCTCCACCTACGTAGCAGAATGTGGGTTATTTAAAGTTCATTCAAAACAGTGAAATGAATAAAATAAAAGGTTAAAAAGTAGAAGTAGTCAAGATCAAATTGAAGCGATTAAAGACACCATTAACGCCTTATATTATAATCAAAGTAAGACTCACTTGATTGTAAGCCAGAAATAAGTGTGTAGAAAGTACAAATGTATATTTCAAAGTCTTTTTAAAGATGTTTAGAAATTAAAACATTTGTCACAAGATGAAAAGAAAAGATTTATTTTTAGTTTAACACAAATAACAGATTTTCACGGGATTTTATCTAAATTTAAGGCCTTTAATTGAAGTCATTTTAGACTTCAGGACCTGCAGAAACATTAAAAATAAAATCACAAGTTTGCACAGTCTTAATAACTCAGATACTGCTTCCATTTCAAGGTTTCTGAAGCAGCTGCTGGAATAATTGACTCATCAATAACAGAGTCTGTAGGGAAACTTTGTCTTTTTAATGTGACGTTAGTGTCGTCGCAGTTGTCCAGCAGGTTGCGACGTCACTGACTGTGTGCAGAGTGTGAACATGCAGCTGCTGTGAATCTGTGTTCCTGCAGTCTGTTAACAGCAGGACGGTCCGACTGACCAATGAAGAGACTTGATGTTAAACAGCTGCTGAATCTGAACGAGCTGCAGACTTTAGTGTCACGTGAGTCTTTGAACGCTGCTTCAGAGGTTTATCAGGTTTAATGTTGGCCTCAAACACATCAGTTATCAGTTGAATGCTCCTGTACATGAACTGTATTTCCTGCTGAAGCCCCGCCCTCCTGTGACCTCACGTGATGACAGAAACATGGAGGTTATATAAACATATTTACCTTTAACCTTCTGTTTGCCAGCTGTCAGTCATGTGCTGAAGTAAAACTGTATGAAGCTGTAGGAGGCTCGCTCGTCACAATTTGTTGGATGCTTTTTACTGGAGTCACGTTTCCTGGATCTCTACAACTCAGCTGGAAAGTACAACACATGTCCAACAAAGAAGAAGAAGTTTAGAGTAAGTTAACCTGAACGTCTTGTTTTTGACCTTCAGTGGTTTAACTTCTCACCTTGCTGCAGTGATGTACAGGTGTACTCCAGGACTTACTGAAAGTTGGATCTGAGACTGTCGACCGTGACGACAATATGCTCCACTAAATAATCTGACTAGAAAAAGAAGTTTAATTTGACCTTTTAGAGAAAATAATTACCAGTGGAGGTATAACTTTCTCTTTTTCCCTCCAC
>NW_025743472.1:5687-6977 GCF_021292245.1 Micropterus dolomieu
CTCAAACACATCAGTTATCAGTTGAACGCTCCTGTACATGAACTGTATTTCCTGCTGAAGCCCCGCCCTCCTGTGACCTCACGTAATGACAGAAACATGGAGGTTATATAAACGTATTTACCTTTAACCTTCTGTTGGCCAGCTGTCAGTCATGTGCTGAAGTAAAACTGTATGAAGCTGTAGGAGGCTCGCTCGTCACAATTTGTTGGATGCTTTTTACTGGAGTCACGTTTCCTGGATCTCTACAACTCAGCTGGAAAGTACAACACATGTCCAACAAAGAAGAAGAAGTTTAGAGTAAGTTAACCTGAACGTCTTGTTTTTGACCTTCAGTGATTTAACTTCTCACCTTGCTGCAGTGATGTACAGGTGTACTCCAGGACCCTGTGACATCACAGGTGGGTGTGGTTACAGGTGCAACAGAGCACATTTTTGTTGGTTTACTGAAAGTTGGATCTGAGACTGTCGACCGTGACGACAATATGCTCCACTAAATAATCTGACTAGAAAAAGAAGTTTAATTTGACCTTTTAGAGAAAATAATTACCAGTGGAGGTATAACTTTCTCTTTTTCCCTCCACACAACTAAAAGAGCTGACAGACGTGTAAAGGTCACCTGAGGTCGTCGTGTCCTCAGCGGCACATTTGACACTTTAATACAAACACACCTGTCGTCATGAACAAACTGCAGTCTGTGTTTTATTAAAGCGTCTCTTTTATCAACAGACGCTGGTGATTCTTCTTTCTGTGAATGAAGTAGTTCAAACTAGCTCCACCTCGACCAATGACAACATTAAAGTACCGCTTACATATTAATATATCAATAATAATGATCAATACTATAATAATAAAACACTGACAGTAGCCACTCTGCATCAGTACTTTTACTTTTGATACTTTAAGTACATTTTGTGTACTTTTACTTGGACGCAGGACTTTTACCTGTAGTGGAGTATTTTTATACTGTGGTACTGCTACTTTTACTTCAGTATATGAGTTGAATCCTTCTTCCATCGCTGGTTACTGCCTGTAAATATTTAGTGAACACATTTCTACAAAGGAGCAGCTGGTTGGAGGAATGTGTTTTCATTTAGTGACGCATAAACCTGCAGGAGGATGAGTGTGATCAGCTGCTGCACCTTCTGGGATTTCATCCTGCTGCACTTCACTGTGGTGTTATGTTCACTGCCATTAAGGAAAACAGACCACTCACTGCTGAGGAACATTGTTTCAACATTTTTATAGTAGTTCAAATATTATACCTGAGTTTTGGTGCTGATAGCAAAATTA
>NW_025743473.1:0-2022 GCF_021292245.1 Micropterus dolomieu
CTTTGTAGTTTGTGTACCTAATTTTGTTGATTCTTCTTAAAATCTGTTTTAAATGAACAACTTTTTTTGTTACTTCCTTTACCCCTCACGAGCTAGGTTGTGACAATGTGCATGCTTCCAGCTGCAGCAGTCAGTTCAGTTTCTGACTGAGGGAGTTTTTTGTACAACGGTTTTTCACTGTGTGAACACATTCTGACTGTTGATCCAATGATAACTCTGACAGTAGTAAACTGTTGCATCTTCAGTCTGGACTCCACTGATGGTCAGAGTGAGTGAAATATGAGAAGACACAATAAAAGTTTGAAAGTTTGGTAAACAAGATAATAAAAGAGGAGAAAGTTTTCACAGCCTTTTTTTGTTGGACTTGTTGGAATTGGAAATTAAATTGCTCTGATTATGTAATTCCAACACATCTTTGTAGTGGTCTTGATTCCACATTCCGACTTAAGAGCACATGAACACACCAAAGTCAGACTTTACAGCTCTGGAAATGGGACCATCCGAGGAGCATGTGAAAGCACCATGAGCCAACCCCCACCACTGGATACTACAAAAACTTTCACACTGAACCTTCAGACATGAATGCATCAAAATACAAAATTCACTTAATACTTACTTATCTTTACGTACTGAAACCTGTCTGTTGTCATGGTTTCTGAGCTCAGCAGATGAGAAAAGAAAGCCTTGTTTTACACATGACTCAATATCTTTAACTCTCATTTGTAATTTACTGAATATTTACTATGTGTTGGATGCTGCTGTTTTATTGTTTATCAAAAAGGCACAGACAAACACTAACCATAATGATTAAAGCATTTTAATATAAAACCACCCATTTATCTTGTACTACAGGAGATTCCTCTTGATGAAGATCCACATGTTGTTTAGACTGAATTTGTACCCAGAAATGATGTTAAGTTTTATTTCTCTGAACAAAAATAAGAATGTCGTGAATTGTATATTTTAGCATTAGAAATAAAGAGCAGGATATCATCAGCTTAAAGTGATACAACATGACTGATGTAAGATTTTACAGTTTTTCTCCATTGCTTAAACACTATAAACAGGCTTTTGAGCTAAAATTTCAAAACCATAACCATGCTGTACTGTACAGCACACTTAAGAATAAAAAATGTGCAAATGTTTACATTTGTAGTTTGTGTTCATCACATGAAAAGGTTTTTGAGGGGGAGAATCACAAGCAATATTACTAATAACCAGTTTTTTGAATTGTTTTGAATTTATCTCTGCCATAATCAGACCACTTCTGAAAAAACCCACCTTTGATCCAGATGCACTTACAAACTACAGGCCCATTTCCAATTTCCCATTCTTCTCCAAAGTACTAGAAAAAGTTGTTGCAACCCATCTCCAGGATCATCTCAAACATAACAACCTTTTTGAAAAATTCCAGTCTGTTTTCCGCTCTGCTCACAGCACAGAAACAGCCTTGGATAGAGTCACAAACGACCTACGAATGGCAGCTGATGCTAGCTCACATTCCCTCCTCAAACTCCTCGAACTGTCTGCTGCTTTCGACATTGTAGATCATGGCATACTTCTAAACCAGCTCCACCAAACCATTGGACTCACTGACACTGCTCTTAACTGGTTTACATCGTACCTCACTGACAGAACAGAGTACATTTCCCAGCAACACACAGTCACCTGCGGAGTCTTATTTCACTGTTATGCTGATGATACATGAAATCTGACCCACACCCCACTACAACTTCACCAACATCATCATCGTCTTCAACACTCACCGCCTGTCTGGAGGAGATAAAGGTTTGGATGAAACACAACTTCCTGCAGTTGAACAGCTCCAAAACTGAGGCAATTCTTGTTGGCACCTCACATCAAGTTCAGTCATCCTCCATAACCGTTATAACTATCTCTGGTCAAGACATTCCCCTCTCCACAACAGTCACAAATCTAAGATTTGATCCGCAACTCACCTTTGAAGCCCATATCAAAAACCTGTGCAAGATCTCATTCTATCATCTCAGAAATATTGCAAAA
>NW_025743473.1:2042-2930 GCF_021292245.1 Micropterus dolomieu
TGATGATACATGAAATCTGACCCACACCCCACTACAACTTCACCAACATCATCATCGTCTTCAACACTCACCGCCTGTCTGGAGGAGATAAAGGTTTGGATGAAACACAACTTCCTGCAGTTGAACAGCTCCAAAACTGAGGCAATTCTTTTTTTTTTTTTTTTTTTTTTTTTTCAATTTTTTATTTAACAGTCAGACATATACAAACCAACATAGTGCAGTAGTGAGCAATCTTGTAAATCCATAATTCCAGAAGTGACATAAAAGTGATTTAAGTGTTTGATCTAAGTGTACATGTGAACAGGTGTGAGTATATATATGTGTATGTGTATGTGTATGTGTGTGTATGCGTAAACAAAGTTACCATTTATTATTTATTACCATTTTCATTACCATCTCTGCCCCACTACCACCATATTGCCAGTATTGTGTTTGTTGATTTTTATTTCCATCCTTCCTCCTATGTACCAATTGCCATTGTCAATCCTGCATAAAATAAAAGATGATAAAATAAGATAATGTAAGATACCTTTCCCCCACATCTCTTCAGTCCCTATCTTTTCATTTTTTTTTTTTTTTTTTTGTGTGTTATGTGTAATGTCTAAGGTGCATTAAAAGAGAGAGTACAGTGCGATAGTGTCTCAAATTGGGACAGAGATGCTGTCCCATTGAAACCACTTCTCGCCTGTCTTGCCTGCCTTGGTGTTTGTGTGGTTTTCCATATATACATTTTTTTTTTTTTTTTTTTTCTCCCCCTATTCTATGTTGTGGTGCATTAAAAACCCGTGAAGAGATAAGGGGGGAATTATTGCAGTAGTGATGATAATGACACTTAATTCCAATACAGCATTGACAACGGCAATATTGATGATTATAATAATAATGGTA
>NW_025743474.1:0-17954 GCF_021292245.1 Micropterus dolomieu
GACACCAGTTGGTGAGAGACATCGGAGTGACGGCATGACCACAGGACATCTTTGCTCTGAGAGACTTGAAGTCCTCGCACAAAACTATGAGACACACAAAAACAAAGAGAGCAAAGAGTGATACAGTAGATAATCAAATTAAGAGCTTTAAAAAAAGTCGTTGTACATAGTGGAAGCTCTGTATGTTAATTTAAATTAATGCCCAATTATGAAATTTGGCTACTTACAATCTAAATCATCATCTCCATTCACAAATGTAAGTGTTCTGTCTCGAGGATCATAACACTTCTCCCTTTCAGTTGTCAAACTCCTACCAGTCAAAAAGTCATTACGTATCTGCAGACTACTTGCAACTTTTTCCTTGCGTTTTTTCAGTTTATTTCCCATGTTGACTCTTCGCTCTCCTGTGAAATAATAACAGATGGCAAATCCATAAAAAGATCAGGTCTGTGGAGTTGCCTAATTCTGCCTCAGACTTGTTAGTACTTGTTGCATCCACTGGTTAGGGCTGGTTAAGGTTGTGGGTGGGTTCAGGGTTAGCCAATCAGAGGCAGAGTAGGGGACATGACTCGATGCAAAGCTTGGGCGAGTTCAATCTCAAAACATTTTGAACAGGTTTGCTATGTTTCCGTTTTCATCGACGTTTCCTTGAAACAATGTGCAATGTTGCACAACAGTCTTCAAGGTATGTTTACTTGTTTCTGGGTGTGTCAGACGTGTTACCCAATCTGCAGCAACAAGTATTAAATTAATATTCAAGATATGGACCAATGAACTTTGAAAGGGGCGTGGCTCTGGACAAAAATGAACATAAATCAGCAACCGTAGGGCCGATCATCACAAAACTCACAGGATAGGTGCCCCGGATACACCTGAACAGGTTGATGTACATACGTTACTAGGGGGCGCTACAAGCGCAAGACAGGTGCTTAGCATTACACAAATTACACAATAAATCCCATATTCAAATCTCTCAGGATATGTCCTGTAACTGAAACATGCCCTGAAAATTTCATTCAAATCGACCACTAGGGGGTGCTATAAATGCAAACAAACTGCAGTGGATAAAATGCAAAACAGGCTACAAAATGCATATTGTTTGTCCAATCAACACAGAACTTGCAGGATATGTCTACATCAGCACCTCACACATACCCTGAAAGTCTCATTCAAATGGACCACTAGGTATATGTGTTAAATAATTGTGATGGCGATATGGCGAAAAAAGGTATGAACCCGCGAATATATTTTTTTAATTTATTTTATTTTACAAAACTGATATCAGGCTACATTATCCATGATTCCATGTCTCAGTAGTTAATTTTTTTTTCTTCTTTTCCTTGAAAATAACCTGCCTCAAATAATTTCTTCTAAAACAGCAGCTTACCCTGGAATTTATCTACGCCAGATTCACTGTGAGCACCCTTATTCAATCTTGATAATTCATCGAAATATATGCTATAAAATTACAAAGAGTCGTTACTCAATTAATCATGATTGCAGCAATCTACAAGGAGATAAAAAAAATTTCTGAGATACACTGAACTGAAACAGAAAGTGTTTTGATCATCAGAAAAAACTTGCATAGTCTACCTGTTACATTACATTCTTTTAGCAGATAGAAAAAAACAAGAACAAGGATGTGGTCACATTGTTCTGATTGGAAAAAAGAACAAGAATGTAATTTTCCTGCATTTTGGCTGTGGAAAAAAAAAGGTTGCATAGCATGAATGTTTTAAAATCTACCGTCTTGACATCAGTCCTAAACTGGGGTCACAAAAAACAATCTTCCATTTAGTGCTACAGATTCCAGTTTTTTAAAATTCCATGAAATAAAACAATCAAATTGTCAACATTAGTTGTTATCAGCAAACACTTTTGTTGAAGGCTACAATATGGTCGCAGGGAACTCTGATGATTTTCATTATATACGTAACTGTGAGCAGCAGTTAAGCATGAGGAGTCAAGAGGAAAATATGGGTTTTTATTTACCCATAAAAATCATTACTACAACACAAAGATAAAGTTTTGGGCCCAATAAATAAAGAGGTCAAATAAACAAACAGTAACAACGGGGTCTTATATATTGGCTGATCAGACCAATTGACACACAGGGGAAGACAAAACACAACACTACTACATAACTAATAACAAAACGTACCTAAAAACTTATTCCAAAAGAAATGTACTTTTACTTAACATTAAGTAAACAAAAATACTCAAATGTAATATAAATCCAAACCCCGAAAATATCTGACGAGAGAATAATGCCAACCCCCGGACATAAGCAGTGGTAGTGTCCAATTAGGCCACCGCCCCTATAAAGCTGCTCCTGTTTCAAGTGGCAACCCTTTACGCCAGCAGACCTCCTGGATTCCTCCCCGGTGTGGCATCCAACACTGGTAAGCTCAGAAAAGAAATTATACAAACAGAATGACAATCCAAAAGTAACTAATTGTGCGCGCTTCAAAATTATGCTTTTGTATAGTCAAAAATAAAGTATGAAGTATGTGAAATGAACCACGTGTCCTGTGACTTATTTGTAAATAAATAAATATCTGCAACAAATGTCTAATGTGTATGAAAGTATATAAACTAATCCTAAAGAAAACAATATAAACTCAGGAAAAATATGTGCATGAGGTTACTGCTCTTAAAATAGTTTTGAGGCCATGGCTGTGGCCATCACAGTAACATAGCACAAAATTGTGGCCATGAAAACAAGACAAGAACATATTTTCATAGGCCTATTATTTAGGGAAAAAATGTAGTTGATAGGTGGGTGTGGGGGTCCTCCCCCAGAAAATTTTGACCATTAAACACTTAATTTCCTGCATTCTGGAGACATTTTCTGCCCCAGGGAAGCACAAGACAGGTGACAATTCAGAATATAAAAATATAATAGAATATAATGCGGTAATCAGTAGCTTATTATGGTTTTAGTTAAGTTACTTAAGTTTGGACAACAGAGTTTTCTTCTATATCACCATTTGCGGGCTTATTGTGCAAATAAATCTTTCTTATAGCATTTGTATTTGTTAATTAACATGTCTTTGTGCAGGCTGTTTTTCAGAACATTTTAAACAAATGCTTTCAAAAAGTGGTGGCTACATGTCACCAGTGTAAATGACCCTCCCTCCCTGCTCCCTCCCTACAGGTTAAGCTACTCAAGCTTACCAACCACTTCACCTCTACTCTCCTCCTGCTTTCTCTCTCCCTCCACCCTTTCACGTTGTCCCTCTGTTTCGCTGTCAGACGCCTCCTCCTCTGCCTGGCAGTGGCCAGCCCAGTGTCAGTATAGGCCTATGCTTTATGAGCCGATCGTCAGACTATTTTTAAAAAACAGTTATATAAATAATTAATTTACGTTACACCGGCCCCAAAGGTTTGCCAGCCCACCTTTGCCTCTCACAACTTTGTGGCAACTGTTAATTTGTATTAATACATTGACTAGACACTGGCCGTCAACATTTATATTTAAATGTATTGCTTACAATTTTGATGCTTTAATGATGTTACATTGTGAAACTTCTTAGTTATTGTCAAATGCTGTGACCCTGGTGAGTAATTACTTGCCATGAAAGAGGAAGCTGTTTTTAAGAGCTGTACCTTTTAAACTCACCGAATGTCAGCCACGTTGAATTGAAGTAATAACTGACACATCAACCACACATTGTCAGATATTTTCCACATCACCTGTGTGATATGCGCAGTGTTCACTTATAGCACGACCCATTATTCAACAGCTGTGCTTAACTCCCTTGCGGAAATGACAGGACGCACACAACGGATACACGGGTGCAGCACACAAGGAGTGGCAGACTGGGATGGTGGTTCCCCTGTTCAAAAAGGGGGACCAGAGAGTGTGTGCCAATTACAGGGGTATCACACTTCTCAGCCTCCCCGGTGAAGTCTACTCCAGGTTGCTTGAATGGAGGGTTCGGCCGATAGTCGAACCTCAGAACGAAGAGGAACAATGCGGTTTTCGTCCCGGTCGTGGAACAGCTGACCAGCTCTTTATCCTGGAATGGGCTTGGGAGTATTCCCATCCAGTCTACATGTGCTTTGTAGATCTGGAGAAGGCATATGATCGGGTCCCCCGGGAGATACTGTGGGAGGTGCTGCAAGAGTATGGGGTGAGGGGGGCCGTTCTCAGGGTTATCCAATCCCTGTACATCCAAAGCGAGAGCTGCGTTTTAGTACTCGGCAGTAAGTCGGACTCTTCCCAGGTGAGGGTTGACCTTCGCCAGGGCTGCGCTTTGTCACCAATCCTGTTAGTGATATTCATGAACAGGATATCAAGGCGTAGTCACGGCAAGGAGGGGCTGCGGTTCGGTGGGCTTGGGATCTCATCACTGCTTTTTGCGGATGATGTGGTCCTGATGGCATCATCAGTCCATGGCCTTCAGCTCTCGCTGGATCACTTCGCAGCAGAGTGCGAAGCAGTTGGGATGAGGATTAGCACCCCTAAATCTGTGGCCATGGTTCTCAGCAGGAAACCGGTGGAGTGCAAACTCCAAGTAGGGAACTAGAACTGCAAGCAATTATAAGCAGGGTGCAAGCTTCCCGGCGCAAGCCGCCCCCCCTGGCCCCGTGGAGGGCACGCGAGTCAGCCCGGGCCCACCAAGATAAATTGTCTTATAATGAACCCAGAACCACGGCGGGGCCCATGGAGAATGAATGAGCAGAGTTATGGAGATATAAAATGCATGAACATGATTTTTTTTGACGTCTTTAATCTGCAATAACAGCGCCACCTATGGTCATATTTGAGTGAACTTGGGTGGCTGTAGTAAGGGGAACATGCTGAACAATTCGGCACTGTTTTCATGTTAATGTGAGTTGTGATTATAGAGGAACAATTTCTTTGGATTAAATAGCGTCACCTAGGTGCCAGTTCCACCGTTCAGGGGGCCGTCCTACATTATTGCTCCAAATTTGGTGTTGATCGGCCATTGCAAAGCGAAGATATGACATCATTTCCTGTTTTTAGCGTTTTTTGCAAATATTTGTTAGCGTATAATTGCAACATATATTGTCGAATCAAAATTTCCTCTACAAACTTCATCAGCTCGGTCCAGAGATTATCCATGCCAAATTTGGTGCCGATCAGGATTGCGGCTTCGGAGGAGTTAATTAAAATAGGTTTTTCAGTTTTGGCGATGTAGCGAAAACATTTTTTAGGCGGAAATGGGCGTGGCCTATACCACAAGATTCAGCTCAATCCCCCAAACGTGTGGATATAAGATTTTTGATATACGTCTTCGTAGGCTGGAGTTGTATGTAACATTACACTATCAATACATCCCCCCTTTTAGCTAGTAAACAATTTAATTTACCTATAAGGATGAACTGTACAAAACTATACTAAAACCTACTTGGGTAAAGACTAGCGAGTCTACCTGTGCGAGCCCCCTGAGCAAGGCCGCCTACAAGAGTAGCTTTTTCCTTCCCGAGGCACACTTACTCACCTAAAGCTGCCAGCTACAACTACACTCAGGCCATGTGCTACATTACGATTCCTGTTGTCTCCAGTCCACGCAAGAGGTATCATGCCGTCAGGCACAGAAATCAGGCACTCCTCAAGCCTTTAAAACAGGCACCACCCACATCTGTTTACTTGTCTGTCGGGTCATGGAACTGCCAATTGGCAGTCAACAAAGCTGACTTCATCACTGCTTATGCTAACACATTATCTCTTGGGCTACTGGCGCTCACTGAGACCTGGATCAAACCAGAAAACTCTGCTACCCCCGCTGCGCCGTTAACCAACTACTCTTTCACCCACACACCCCGGCCGTCTGGGAGGGGGGTTGGGACTGGGTTCTTAATTACCAACAAATGGAAATTCACACAGCTGCTACCCCTGAATCAATATGCCTCCTTCGAAAACCATGCAGTCTTTGTGTCCGCTCTGGTAAAGGTCTCTGTGATTGTCATATACCGTCCACCAGGACAAATGGGTAACTTTTTGGAGGAGCTAGACACACTGCTGTCTTCAATCCCAGAGCATGACTGTCCCCTACTTGTCCTCGGTGACATGAACATTCACTTAGACAATTCAAACTCAGCAGACTTCCTGTCTCTGATTCAGTCCTTTGATCTAACACGGGTTCTCAGCCCCCCGACCCACAAAGCTGGCAAGGTACTTGACCTCGTTCTTGTCCGAAACTGTGTCACAGGGTCACACCTCTACATGTGTCTGACCACTATTTCCTTCAGTTCACGGTATGCCTACAGGAAAAGCCCATTCTTCCAACACCATTGGTCTCACACCGCCGCAACCTCCGCAACCTGTCTCCCGTTCACTTTGCCTCAGTGTTAGCTTCCACTCTACCTTCCCTCAACACATTTTCCTCACTTGAGGTCAATGACGCCACACAATCTCTGTGCTCTACACTAAACTCGTGTCTGGATAGCCTGTGTCGTCTATTCATCAAGCCTGCTCGCCCAAACCAGTCCCACCCGTGGCTAACTGATACCATCCGTTAGCTCCGTACTGATCTCAGAGCGGCTGAAAGAAAATGGCGAAAAACCAAAGACCCTGCCGACCTTAAGGGCTACCAATCGCTCCTATCCTCCTTCTCAACAAGCATCAGTGCTGCCAAAACTGCGTTCTATAATAACAGAATTAGCAGTGCCACTGACTCAAGGAAATTATTTTCCACTTTTAAAGCACTACTAAATACGCCTCCGCCTCCACCTCCACCACCCACAAACCTTTGCTGCCTTCTTCACAGGCAAAGTGGCGGCTATAACTAGCCAATTCTCTGAAACAATCACACTCAACCATTGTATCAGTCCTACTACATCTATTCCTCTGCCCTCCCAGGTCAGTGGTTCTTCACTCCTTGTTTACTCCTCTCACAGAGAGAGGAGTATCAGAACTCTTGACCCGTAGCCGTCCTACTACATGCCCACTAGACCCGATTCCTACGAATCTCCTCCAAGCCATATCTCCTACCGTGGTCCCGACAATCACTCATGTGATAAATACTTCTCTGGCTTCAGGAACCTTCCCGACCACTTTCAAAAGGGCTCGGGTTACACCCTTGCTCTAAAAGCCCTCACTTGACCCAACTCAAGTTCAGAACTATCGACCAGTGTCTCTTCTACCATTTTTATCCAAAACTATTGAACGGGCAGTATTCAAACAGGTCTCAGAATTCCTCTCATGGAATGACCTCCTAGATCCATACCAGTCTGGTTTTAAGTGTGCCCACTCCACTGAAACGGCTCTTCTGTCTGTAACAAAAGCCCTAAGGTCAGCTAAAGCTGCAGCCCAATCCTTGGTTCTTATCCTGCTTGACCTATCAGCTGCCTTTAACACAGTCAACCACAGGATTCTGCTATCCGCTCTCTCAGCAATGGGCATCTCGAGTAAAGCACTCCTGTGGTTCGAATCCTACCTCTCGGGACGTTCCTACAATATTTTGTGGCAAGGACAATTATCCTCCTCCCACTGCCTCTCCACAGGGGTGCCCCAAGGCTCAGTACTAGGGCCCCTTCTCTTCTCAATTTACACCACCTCACTGGGGCAGATCATTTGCTCGCACGGCTTCTCTTACCCCTGCTACGCAGACGATATGCAACTCTACCTATCCTTCCCGCCAGGTGATCCCACCGTCCTGGCGCGGATCAGACTGAACTCTTGGTCATTCCAGCCAAGCAATCCATCCACCATAACATCACATTACAAATTGACTCCTCAACCATCACTCCAACCAAGGTGGTGAGAAACTTGGGTGTCATGATTGATGACCAGCTGTCCTTTTCAGACCATCTTGCTGCTGTCTCTCGGTCATGCCGCTTTGCTCTATACAACATGAGGAAAATCAGGCCCTACCTCACTCAGTACGCCACCCAGCTAGTCCACGATTATCTCTCGCCTTGACTAGGCGGTGCAGTGCCCTCCTAGCAGGTCTTCCAGCTTGTGCAGTGAAACCCTTAAAAATGGTTCAGAAAGCAGCAACGCGTCTGGTTTTTGATCAGCCCAAAAAGACTCACGTCACTCCATTACTTAGTGACCTCTACTGGCTCCCTGTGGCCTCCAGATTCATATTCAAGTCACTAATCCTTGCATACAGAGTGACTACTGGGTTTGCACCCATCTACCTAAACTCCACAATACAAATGCCGCCTGGCTCTGCCATCCCTTCACACAAAGCAATCCCAGTCCCGGCTATTCTCATCTGTGACACCACGATAGTGGAATGAACTACAACACGCCATCACATCAGGGGCGTCCCTCTCTAACTTCAAGAAGCTCTTGAAAACTCATCTCTTCCTCCGAGAACACTTCCTCTTATAACACCTCTAACTCCTAACATGCACGTCCTGTGCTCTTCTTCTTCCAGTTTTAGATCTATATTTGGTGCTCTGTTGATGCTTGTATGTTGTTGCTTAAATGTAAGTTGCTTTGGATAAAAGCGTCTGCCAAATGAGTAAATGTAAATAATATTACCAAGGAAATACTCAATCTCCTCTGCAATCCACCATTCACACACATTCATACACTGGAGGAACGGCCGCCAGGGACAATTTGGGGTTCAGTATCTTGCCCAAGGACACTTCGACATGCAGCCTGGGAGAGCCAGGATAGAACTGCTGACCTTCCGATTGCCAACCTGCTCTACCTCCTGTGGCACAGCCGCCCCACAGCCGTTGTGACCCACACGCTCTGTCCTCGAACCAGAACTGGTAAGTCCTTTGTCTTATGTTGAATGTCGTTCTCTGTCTCTCTTTAATTTCCTTGTCTTTTTCCCTGAAAGCCCATAGGTTGGGCCAGGCTGGTTTCAATGCCTGTGGAGTTGCTGGAACTGTCAATCATATCCTCCTCCCCATCAGCAGCTGGGCTGGACTCATCCCATGATCCAGCGGCGTTGCTCTGTAGGCCAACAGGGCCTTCTGGGGATCTGGGCTTTTGTTGAGCAGTAGTTTAACTGTGCAGACAGCCCTCTCCGCTTCCCCGTTGCTTTCGGGGTAGTGAGTCCTGCTGGTTGTGTATTCAAAGCCGTAGTCCTTGGCAAAATCATGTTTCAAAGCAAACTGTGGACCATTGTCAGTTACCAGTATTTCAGGTACCCCAAACCTTGCAAAGATCACTTTCAGTCGCTCCACAGTTAAAGATGTTGTCAGGGTTGGGGGCTTGCTATTTCAATATATCATGAGTAGTAATCTACCACCACAATGTAATGGCCGTGCCTCCACTGAAAGATATCTGCTGCCACTTTTTGCCACAGTCTTGCCGGCAGGGGTGTGGCCATGAAATGCTCTGTCTTCGTTTGTGAATATTGGCAGCATATTTCACACCTTTCCACCATTTCTTTGATTTGTCTCGTTATCCCCGGCCACCATAGAGAGTCCTGTGCCCTTGCCACACACTTAGCCACCCCCTGATGGCCTTCATGCAGTTTTTCCAGCATTTCTCCCTGCATGAGTCCTGGGATAAGAATCCTCTCCCCCTTGAGGAGTAGGCCCTCTGCCATGTGGATGTCATGGCACTCTGGCCAGAATGGCAGAAGGTGTTCCGGAACGCTTCTCCTGTAAGGGGGCCAGCCTTTCACCGTGTATGTTTTCAGCTTCTTAAAAATGCTGTCTGCGCACTGAGCTTCCCTGATTTGAGCCAGTTTAGTTTCAGTGGCCAGCAGATGTTGCAGAATATGGGTGATGTACACATAACATTCATTTTCTTAACTCTTCTTTAATTTTTTTGAAGGCTGTTCTCTGTTGCGCGTCCCATGTCTGGGTGCAGTCACTTTTCAACAGGTCACGCAGGGGTTTTGTGAGGGCTGGTAGGCTGGGTGAGAACTTGCCTACATAATTCACCATTCCCATGGACCGGCGGACTTCTTCCACATCCCTTTGTGCCTGCAATGATTTGGGAGATTCTCAACTGAAAATATTTGGGCGTGGATGATATACCAAAAGGTAACCACTGTCACCAGTATCTTCCAAAGGGAGTAATAAAAGTTGTTAGAGGCCGCGATTCTTCATGCAGGGGAACCTGCTAGAAGCCAGATGTTGCGTCTAATTTTGAGAAGACTTTTGCCCCTTCAAGCTGTGCTAGCGTCTCATCCACTGCAGGTAACATGCATCTCTCGCTGCAGACACTGTCATTAAGTTGGGGGAGATCCACTCATATACACATTCTGGCTTTTTTGTTTGGTTTGGGGACCACCAACATTCCTGCACACCAGTCAGTTGGCTCCTCAATTTTTCTAATAACCCCCATTTTTTCCATCCTGTCAAGCTCTTCTTTGACTTGTTCCTTCATGGGTAAGGGGACCCTGCGCGGAGCTGAGAGTGCATATGGGACCGCCCCCTCTTCCAGTTTTATCTTGCAGCATCCTTGTAGCCTTCCTAGCCCTGAAAATCATTAGCGGCATCATTAGGTTTGCTACAACATACGCCTTTTGTTTAGTTTCCTTTCTGCCAGTTTTCATGTGAGCAGTCACAATTCCCAAAACTCGTAATGGGTAGTTATCAGGACCTTTTTGGGTGGTTTCTTCACCGTCACGCTTCCTGGAGTACATGGAAGCTGGAATGGCTGCAACCGAAGCTCCTGAATTCAGTTTAAACAGTATCTGCTCCCCAGTCAGCTCATTTCCTTTAGCCATACCTCATCTGTTTCTTCATCAGACTCTGTTGTATTAATTGCCCCCATGAATGCTATGGCATTTTCAGCATCACTGCTATAGCTTCCACTCTGTGTTGATCTGCAGACTGCTGGAAAATGTCCCTTTTTCTTGCATTTACAGCATTCTGCTTCTTTTGCTGGGCACTGTTTCAATGGGTGTTGAGGAGTTTTCTCTCTGGCTTGTATGGGAGAGTTTGTCTGAATTTTGTTCTCCCTCTCCCTGTGTTTATTGCCTCCACATTGGCACTTTTAATGTCTGAATGATCCCCTCGTAGCAGTTGCTGTTGTTTCTTTACTTCTTTCTGCTGCCTGGCCTGTGTAATTGTTTTTGCCAGCGTCAGGTCAGGGGCTAACTGAAGCCTCTCCGACAACCTAGAGTACACTGTTCCGACCACTATGTGGTCTCTGATCATTTCTTCTTTTAAGGGACCAAATTTGCAGTGTTCTGCCAGTTTATGCACAACTGTGATAAACTTTTCTGCTGACTCACCTTGTTGCTGCTCTTCTCCTTTTCCATCTAGCCCTGATGCTAGTCTGAACCTCTCAAACCGTCTTATCTATTGCGGCCAGGTACTGGGCTCCTCGAAATTGAAGTTACCGGGAGGTGCTATCGCAAATATTTGATCCATCGTTCCCCTGTCTTTCTCTCCGCGGCTCAGGTGCTCTCCATTAGCAGCGTAGCGTTAGCCTAGCCACAAAGCTAACAAGTAAAACAATTACGACGCCTACCAGGCTCTCTCCAACATGTAGGTAACTCAACTAACACTCCACCGCGGTTATGTGACTCCCTGCAGGTTCGCCGACTTCTGACACCATGTGCAAAGTTTTATACTCTGAATAAAAGAGTCTGGAGACTTCAGTCAACATTTATAGTGGTGCTGTCATTCTTACTTCCTCTATTACACATTCTCCTAACCATATCCAGCCATATCTAGCTCCGCCTGGTGGGAACACTGTAACTTTACACTATCAGTACAAAAACTACCCCTCATTGTCACACTGTCATTTAAGTTATTATCAGTGACTGGCAATTCAGATCAAGTCAGGCGCTACCCTGTCTGCATGTGAGTGTATTATTTATTCATTATTACAGTATTTATTTTTTTTTATATTATCATTATTACTATTGTTATAGATATGTATTGTTTTATCCTTAACCTTTTCCCTCTTATACTCCTTATGTTGGTCTGTCCACATTTACTAGGGTTTTGGTCAGAGCTGTGAGGTTGTTTTGGTGTTTTCCTCTCTTGTTGTTTCCCTCCTCTCATGGAATGTTCATTCAGGGCCGAGAGGATCTCTGTTCCCCAAAACATAGAAACCTAAACTGTGTAAATGATGATGCATCCCTTTGCTCAGGGCCAGACGCCCGATGCCGCCCTAGGTGGCAGGTCACTGGACCAGCTGAATACTGTTACTCAATTATTTGCTCAACCCCTCACCAGGAATACAATTTCCACAACGCTTAGCAGCATATAGGTGTTTTCATATTAGGCTCTGTCACTTTAAGAGGGTAACCTCTGACCCTGAGCTATGACGGACTATGATGTTTTTTTTAAGAGAGGCCTCCGTAGATGCCTTTCACCTTTCCAAAATTGTGATTGGTCAAGGGTTGGGCCTTCCAGTGTGTTTTTCTCTGGACGTAATTTAGCCACAAGCTGCAACAGACAGAAAGATGTAATTTAATGAATATACAGTCTGGCTAGTTTATAATTTTGTCACACTGCTACACAGTTTTGTGTACTGTACCGTGTGTGTGTGAGCCGTACTAGTCTGCAGATAGCAACAGGTTAGCAACATTGCTAACAGCAAGCTAATGTTAAACGGACACTGTCCCACTGACAGTGGTATGCGTGACCTGATCAGCACCTCTGGCTTTGAGGGAGACCATCCTGTACCCATCTTCATCTTTCTGAGAGGATTGCAAAATATGACACCAGCAGGAGTTATCTGGGTGATGCTTTGAAACTGAGCTTACTTTAAAGGGTTAAACATCGCTGCCCAACAAACAGGTGGAGGAAACAGCTACGAGCTCTTTGACAGTGCTCTACAAAAAAGCCTCAGGACTATTACGGTCCTATAAAATTTTACACAAATTACACTATAAATCCCATATTCATTCTCCAATCATCACAAATCTCTCAGGATATGTCCTCATAAGTAAATGAAATATGTCCTGAAAGTTTCATTCAAATCGAACACCCAGGGGCGCTATAAATGCAAACAAACTGCAGGGGATAAACGCAAATAAGGCTACAAAATACATATTGTTTGTCCAATCAATACAAAACTTACAGGATATGTTTTCCAACAATTTTGAACCATATGTGTGAAATTATTTTGATCGTAATATTGCCAAAAAGGTTTGAAACCCTGATTCGCTGATTCTGCATTGTATTGATTTGTCACCAGAACAGACAGGGGGAACAAACACTATACAAACAGAAGGACAACACCTGAAAGAGAACAGGAATGGGGTTGGGGAAAACAGGAAACAGCAGAGGAAAACACCAATTACAGAAAGCAATGAAATCTGCAAGAAAACGGCGAGGGGGGGCTTGTGCAGGAGAAAGTAACAAAGAGACAACCAGCCAAACAAAGACAATAAACAGCTAACATAAATCAATTGAGGGAGAATGAAAAGGAGAAACAGTCAAGCAAAACAAACTACACAGAAATGCATAAAGAATAGTTCTACCTGTTGACAACCATGGACAACCTAAATTTTTGTGTATCTATATGTCTATGTGTGTGTCAGCGTGTGGGTTTGTGTTTGTTTGTATGTGGGTGAATGTGTGCAAAGGCCGGTCACAGAATGTAGTTGTTAGTGCGAGTGGGATGTCACAAGAATGCTGCACCAACCCCAGCAACAGGCACGTCAACCTGAACCAGCTCTGGGCAATCAGATCAAGGTAAAGTTGCCACTAGTCTGGCCAAGGGGCCACCCTAGACATGATGTCGGCTCTTCTGTTCAACATGCCAGGGATGTACTCTGCTCTGATACACACAAGAGCAGCCGCCTGGCCATTCCCAGCTGCTGTGCTAAACGCACACCGTCCTGGCGGTTTATGTAGCCTTGTTGACGATGCGGACAAGTATGTGGTGGTTCTGCAGCAGAGGGGCGAAGACAGAGAGGGAGTCCCGCCAGTTGGCTAGATCCAAATACACAGACAGAGGAACGAAGACCAGACTCCGCTTCTGTGTCACTAGGTCCACACGCAGGCGGAAAAACCATTGCTGTAGCCTGCGACCGTGAAACCCAGGTGAGACGGGTGTGCAATGAGCTTGACAGGTTGCTCCACTGCCTCGTCCCAGGACAGTGCCAGCAGCAGCAGGTTGTCAAGTTAAAACAGTACCCTGTTGCCCGCCTGCCACAGTGTGTCACTTGGAGAAAGTGCGCGAGGCCAGAGAGTAACCGAACAGCAGGTGGTTGTACTGATACTGGGCGCCCCGGAAAAACAAACGGAGGAACTTCCTACATACTGGGATGATGGTAACGTTGAATAATTCTGTTATGGGGTTGTGTGGTGTGAGGACAGAAAGGACCCAAAAGCAGCACTCTGAGGGAAGGAGGTTTATTGAGGGATAAAGGGGCAGAGGGACTGGAGTGGAGGGAGAGGTGGATGTCGGGGAAACACAGGCACGGGGAACCAGGAAGGCTGGGGGCCAGGGAGCCGGGGAACACTGGGGCCGAGGAAGCGAGGAGCGGTGGGAGAACAGGGAGGACACCGTGGGGGTAGTCTGAGGAGGAGAGGGCCGGTGGATAAGCCCAGCCGACTGAACGGAGGACGAGGGTGAGTGTACCTGGGAGGGAAACAGACAGAGAGACAAGGTTAGAGGTGACGGCGACAAAGCATGGGGAAAATGTGTAAAAACAAGAAACATGAAAGCCTGAACGTGGGGGTGGCACCGGGTATGGAGCAACGACGATCAAGCGAGGATGGTGTGGAGAACCGAGGTTGAAATACAGGCAGTCATGAGGTGATTACTGGCAGGTGTGGCAGGCTGACGAGGTGGCTGATGAGATGCAGGTGCAGGTAGTTAGCTGGGCTCAGGAGCAGAGGGAGAGAGAGAAAACACAGGGAGGCAGGCAGAGAACAGGAAACCAAGGAAAAAACTGAAAAACTGAAAAAAAGGAGAAAAAACCAGGACACTCACCGTCAGCCGGGCTGCCACCACAACAAATTCCTTTGTTTACTTTGTTGGTCTGCTGTATTTTATCTAAAACCTTTATTATGATATCATATTAGGTGCTGTATTACTCAGAAGTGTATGCAGAGTAGCCATTGGGAGAATGACTATGGTCTCATTGGGTAAAGGTGTTGCCCCATGTCGTTCTTTCAATGTAAGGTTTGACTACTCAAGTGTATGACTACTCCTACATATTCTATTATATTCTATGTGAAATTCATTAACTTGTGCTTTCAATGTGTCTACATGAGCAGAGTAACTGTGCAGGCAGAAGATGCAAAAAAGAGAAATTGGTCAGGCAGAATATGCAAAAACCTAGCCTACTGTAGCGCACCCAATGGGAGCAGAGCACCGTGCCCCAGCACCTGTTTGCAGGGCACCTGCAGCATGTCACATACGCCAAAAGGCAAACTATGGCCAAGAATGAGATCATGACACATTGTGAATAATGGCGACTGGTACTTCCCGGTACGGCAAGGTACTATCAGAAATTGAGAACGCTGAGAAACCAACTCTGATCATTGGCGGCTCCATTTTGAGAAACGTGAATTTAGCGAAGCCAGCGGCCATAGTTAAGTGCATCCCTGGGGCCAGAGCGGGCGACATTGAGTCTTATTTGAAACTGCTGGCTAAGGATAAATATAAATACAGTAAGATTGTTATTCACGTCGGCGGTAATGACTCCCGGTTACGCCAATCGGAGGTCACTAAGATTAATGTTGAGTCGGTGTGTACATATGCAAAAACAATGTCGGACACCGTAGTTTTCTCTGGACCCCTGCCAAATCTGACCAGTGATGACATGTATAGCCGCATGTCGTCATTCCGCCGCTGGTTGTCGAGGTGGTGTCCAGCAAACGATGTGGGCTTTGTAGATGATTTGGAGAGATGGCATCCATCCCACTTGGGAAGGAGCAGCTCTCATTTCTAGAAATCTGGCCAAGTTTATTAGTGGACCAAATCCATGACAACCCAGAGTCGCAGTCTAACACACTTCTCTGCTCCTCCATTTCAGGAGTTACTTAGTGAAAATCCTATAGTGACGGTGTCTGTCCCCCAACCATCGAAATTATTTAAATCAAAGGTCAACAGAAGAGGAGCTGTGCATAAAAACCTCATAAAAATTAAAACCACAAGAGCAATAGTGCAAACTAATAGGAAAATTAAATGTGGACTCACAATCAGATCTCTCTCTTCTAAAGTTGTACTAGTAAATGAACTAATATCAGATTATGATATTGATTTATTTTGTCTAACTGAAACCTGGCTGGGTGATGGAGAATATGTTAGCCTAAATGAATCCACCCCTCCCAGTCATATTAATACTCACATTCCTCGAGGCACAGGCCGAGGAGGTGGAGTTGCAGCTATCTTCGACTCTAGCCTACTAATCAGTTCTAAACCTAAACTAAATTATAACTCATTTGAAAGTCTTGTTCTTAGTCTTTCGCAACCAAGTTGGAAATCACTGCAACCAATTCTTTTCGTTATAGTGTACCGAGCACCTGGTGCCTTAAAACGGAAAAAGTTATTATTGTAGGAGATTTTAATATTCATGTGGATGTTGAGAATGACAGCTTCAGTACTGCGTTTATCTCTTTGTTAAATTCCATTGGCTTCTCTCAGAGTGTTCATGAACCGACTCACTGTTTTAACCACACCCTCGACCTTGTTTTGGTGTATGGTATTGAAATTGAACATTTAGTGGTGTTCCCACAGAATCCCTCTTTATCTGACCACTGTTTGATAACTTTTGAGTTTGTATTGCTGAACTACACGCCATTGGGCAAAAATTTCTATACAAGATGTCTGTCTGATAGTGCTGTAATCGCGCTGCGAATAACACTCGACTCTGTAGCCCCTCTAAAAAAGAAAATACTAAAACAAAGACGGTTAGCTCCATGGTATAATACTGAAACTCATTCTGAATATTTGAAACTTGAGAGGAATTGGCGTTCCACCAAAGTGGAAAATTCTCATTTAATTTGGCAAGATAGTCTTAAAACTTATAGGAAGGCCCTCCGTAATGCCAGAGCAGCGTACTACTCGTCATTAATAGAGGAAAATAGGAACAACCCAAAGTTTCTTTTCAGCACTGTAGCCAGGCTGACAGAGAGTCACAGCTCTATTGAGCCAAGTATTCCCATAGCTCTCAGTAGTTACGACTTCATGAGCTTCTTTAATGATAAAATTGTAGCTATTAGAGACAAAATTCACCAAGACCTGCCCTCAACTGGCACCAACTTATCTCT
Organism: Micropterus dolomieu; assembly: GCF_021292245.1. Taxonomy (NCBI): domain Eukaryota; kingdom Metazoa; phylum Chordata; class Actinopteri; order Centrarchiformes; family Centrarchidae; genus Micropterus; species Micropterus dolomieu. The sequence goes on from NW_025743474.1 coordinate 17,080, forward strand.
TAACTCAGGAACCTTAGAAACAGCTGTAGAACCAGATATATGTTTAGACTGTTTTGCTTCCCTCAATCTTTACCAACTAACAATAATTTCTTCATCTAAACCATCAACCTGCCTCTTAGACCCCATCCCGACTAGGTTGCTTTGATTTTTTACCCTTAGTCAGCACTTCTATGCTAGATATGATCAATCTATCTCTATCAACAGGCTATGTACCACAGTACTTTAAAGTAGCTGTAATTAAACCTCTTCTGAAAAAGCCCAACCTTGATCCAGATGTTTTAGCCAACTATAGACCTATATCTAACCTTCCATTTCTTCCATCTAAGGTTCTGGAGAAAGCAGTTGCTAAAAAGCTGTGTGACTTTCTACAGAGCAATAGTTTATTTGAGGATTTTCAGTCAGGATTTCATGAGTTCATCATTGCACAGAGACAGCACTGGTGAAAATTACTAACGACCTCCTTGCATCAGACAAAGGACTTGTCGCTGTACTGGTTTTATTAGATCTTAGTGCTGCATTTGATACCATTGACCATCAGATCCTATTGCAGAGACTGGAACATTTCATTGGCATTAAAGGAACCGCTCTAAGCTGGTTTAAGTCCTATTTATCAGATCGATTTCAGTTTGTACATGTTAACGATGAGTCCTCCATGCGCACCAAAGTTAGTCATGGAGTTGCACAAGGATCTGTCCTCGGACCAATCCTCTTCACTTTATATATGCTTCCTTTAGGCAATATTATCAGGAAATATTCCATAAACTTTCATTGTTATGCAGATGATACTCAGTTATATCTATCGATCAAGCCAGATGAAACTCACCAGTTAGCTAAACTTCAAATATGCCTTCAGGATGTTAAAACCTGGATCACCT
>NW_025743475.1:0-27274 GCF_021292245.1 Micropterus dolomieu
TAGTGCTTGCTCTTGGTGGGAACTGTTGGGCTTCTGTAAATAGCATCATAGAGTACGGTCTAGACCTGCTCTTTTATGAAAAGCGCTGTGAGATAACTATTGTTGTGATTTGGCGCTATATAAATAAAATTGAATTGAATTTAATTGAATTAATAATCTCTGAATGCATTGTTGATTTCTTCTGGGATATAAGTCAGATTCCCAGCCGAGTCCTTTAAGGAGGAAATTGTTATTTTTTCTTTATTCAATTTCAATTGGCTGGCTAAGAATCTGCCAGATTTATTATTAAGTTCATCCAAGCGCAGTCTTTGCAACTGAAATTGGGTCTTTTTATTAATAATTTCATTTAATTCAAGTTTTGATTTTCTCAGATTATTCAGCATGTGTTCCTGTGGGGAGGTAGCAAGGGTAGTTTCTAATGTTTTTATTTTTTGTTCTAGCTCTAATTCACAAGATCTCTCTTTCTTTTTTTTGTGTGATGAATAGGAGATTATTTTACCTCTCATGACTGCTTTTGCTGCCTCCCAAAGAAGACATGGCGAGGTTCCTGGCAGGTCATTAGTTTCCATATATATTGCCCACTCCTTTTTGAAGTAACTTATAAAATCTAGGTCTTTAAGCAATGATGCATTAAATCTCCAACTTCTAGTTGGCCATGTGACTCTTTTTTTAGTGAGAGTGATAGAAACCAGTGCATGATCACTGATAGTGATAGGGTGAATCTGAGTGTTGGAAATGTCTGTCATAATTGAGCTGCTAACCAAAAAATAGTCAAGGCGAGAATATGAGTGGTGGACTGGTGAAAAGAAGGTATATTCTCTAAGAGTTTGGTGGTGAGAACGCCAAACATCGCAAAGACCAAAATCGCTCATGTATTGTTTAAGGATGTCTGTTGATTTCCAAATACGGTGACCACCTGCTGTACTGAGCCTGTCAACTGCTGGATTACATACCATGTTGAAGTCCCCTCCTAATATAAGAGCTGTGTCTGAGTGAGCAGAGAGTGAGTTGAAGAAAGCATGAAAAAAGGAGGGGTCGTCAACATTTGTGCCATAGATGTTAACAATGCATAAAGGAGTATTTTGAATTGAAATGTTAACAGTAATGAATCGACCCTCTGGATCAATAGTAGCAGTATTATGATTGAAGTGTGTTTTTCTATTTATCATAATGGTTACACCCCTTTGTTTTGAGTTATAACAGGCTGAGTACGAGTGAGGAAACTGTGGTGAGGTTAGTTTATCTGCTGTCTTGGGTAAATGAGTCTCTTGTAGTAGGACAATGTCTGCTTGCAGATTATTTAGATGGTTAAAAATGTTTGATGTTTAATCTCTTTTCCCTTGAACCAGCTCCGCGTACAGTCCAAGAGGTGAGTTTAAGTGTGGTCATCATTCAACTAAGGGATGTGGTGTAGGCTAGTGTGTGCAGTGTGCGTGTTGTATCATTGTGTGTGTTGTATGCGCCTGTATGTGTGTGTCTATGTGTTCATGTTGTATGCGCCTGTGTGTGTTTGCTAGCGGTGTGCCCGACTGTTTGTGAATTAAACAGTATGAAAATTGCGCAGCTGATCGACGTGTAAATGGCGGAGGAAGAGCAACATTAACAAAAGAAAGACAGTAAAACAAAAACAGAGGAAAATACACAAAACATTATCGGACAGTCTAGTCAGATAACCACAGTATAGGCTGTTGAGACGTGCACTGTATTTTATAACTATTAACCTGCCATATGTCACGGAGTAATTAACTGAGAGGGGGAAAAAAATGATCGCATAGTGATACAGTTCACCTGTTGCTGGATTTGGTTCTTAGTAGAGCCAAGGAGTGGTGTCTCGCAGAGGTCGCAGTACAGCTGGCCATCAACGTAAAGTTTATCCACCGCGATGACAGCCCGTGATCCTTCTCCAATAAGCTTCTTTCTTATCGGGAACAGGACTCGGCGTCAGTCCAGGATCTCCCGGAGAAACTGGTCATTAACGCTGAAGTTGGTCCCTCACAGCTCCCTGCCGCGGCCTTTAACCAGTTCCTTCTGCTTGAAGTCTTCAAACTTGACGTTGGGCCTGGGCCTAGCTGGTTCTCCTGTCGCCGTCCTACCAGGCGGTGCACCCGGTGGAAGCTGATGTTCTTCACGGTCTCGGCCTACGAGCCTGGAGATCGATGATCGCTTCTCTAATGTTTTTATTGTCTGCCGAGAGCCGCGTCATTCCCTCCGTGAGAGATTTAACCAAACATTTGAGGACCTTGTGTTCCGCCGCGAGCTCAACCACCTGTTTCTGGCTGAACTCCAGGGATTCCCGCAGAGCCTGAAACTCTTTGTGAAGTACTTCCACCAGAAATAATCGGGCATCAAAGCTAGACAATTTCTTGTCTATTGAATCCAGGATCTCTGTGAAATCTGCACCTTGCGAGGAGACTGCTCCAGGTGAGTCTTCAGTGCGGTTTCTCTTTGATTTCCCCATGACCACTCGATGAAAACACTGGTCAATGTGTTTTTGCACCAAGTCTCACGAGATTACACAAATGCTCACCATGTCATCGCCCGCACTTCACCTGCGTTCGTGGTGCCTCAGAGCCACAGGGGTGTGATGCTCATGCATGCCCATGACTCACCTTACAAAAGCCACAAAGGATTCAAAGCAACACAATATGCACTTTAACAAGTACCATATTGGCCAAACATGCAAAAAGATGTAGCAGACTACATCAAAACTTGTAAGGTTTGCTGCCAGTCTCAACCAGCAAAACCATCACACAGAGCCTCCTTACAACGGAGGCATTTCTTTTCCCTTGTCAAACCCACAATTTGACAAGAAGGAACCTCTAACTGAATCAGCCAGAGGAAACAAACATTTCCTGACAGGCCAAAAATATTTAGACAACAGCACACAAGGATGCAAATTCTATTATGACCCAAACGTGTCTCATAACAAGCTCCGAGTGGGGGACAAAGTTTGCCACCACATCTTTGCCCCATTAAGGAAACAGGACGGCCAGAGAACAGGAAGACTTGCCCAGTTCTCTCCCCACTGGACTGATCCTTCTGTGGTCACAGACAAACATTCATCTGTTCTGGACCAAATTACTGGTAAGCTATGGGTTGAAAAAGAGTGTGAAATCTTGTTGCTCCTTTTGTGCAAGTTGTTGAACAAATGCTGTCTGTGCCTGTCTCAGTCGAACCAGCCACACCAAGCACACATTTCCCACACTGTGTGAGACAGCTGCCGTTAGCCAAGTGGCTAATCTGCAGCTTGAAGCTCAAAGCAACAAGCAGTACACTCTGTTCACGATCAGAGGTCCCTTCACACACACACACACACCCACACACCCACAGAAACTGTATGAGCCCACTACAGCGGATATTCACTTCGTGTGGACGGAACATATACACATCCTGTACAGATATTTTTCTGACAAAGAAATCTGCCGGGCAGTGTGTGATGCTGTTGACATTATGCACGTTCCCCCAGCAGTGCTCAGCTGCGAGCTCGTGCAGGATAGCGCTACACACAACCCTGCGTGTAGTGTTATCCTATCGCTGCTCCACACATTGCGCATGCCCCCCCCGGCAGAGCCCGGCTGCGGGCTCGTGCGTGACCACGGCATCACCAGTGCAGTCCCTCCTCCTGCATCCAGAGGTGTGTGACAGGTTGTGTTGTGTGCTGTACATGTGTGATATATGGCATCAAGTGTGTGCCAAACATTACAGAACACATTGTGTGAGCCAGCTGTGGGTTAGCCAAACGGCTAACAAGCAGCCTGGGCTTGCTGCAAAGCTGCACATCCTCTCTCCCCTTGCCCCCCTCCCTGACATGGCTAGGTGGCTGGTCTGAGCCCACATGTACGCCTGCCCCGCCCTCTTCCCTTGCCGGGCGAGCGGCGCAGCGAGGAGCCCCTGCCTCCCTCCCCTCACCAGGTGAGTGGCATAACGGACAGGCTGCAGCTGGCCGGATGGCTTTCATGCAGTCTGGCTCCAATGCCACAAGCAGAATATTTCCTCCTCGGCCCGCCCACATGAAGTCAGTGGCTGTTGTCACACCGCGTGGACCGGCTGCAGCTGGCCGTGTGGCCTTCATGCAGCATGGCTCTGATGTTGCAGGCAGACCTTTTCCTCTGTTGCCTATCCCTGCCCTCCCCCCCTCGTCGGGGGAGTGGCATGGTTACGGGCTCACAGGTGTGGCTGCCCCTCCTCATGCCCCGGCGACTGTGTCTGCCTCTGCCTCCCTCCCCCCACCAAGGATACGGTATGGCAGGGACCCACAAGGGCGACTACACTACCTCGTGTGGTCCCTCCTGCCACACATGGGAGGACACCCAACAGACCCCTCTGACTGTGTGTGAAGGTCTGTCACGATGAGGCCTGCAAGCTAATAATTGTGACTGTAAAAAAATCTTGATAGTTATTACTAAGCCGAATTTTATGCTTATGTTAAATGTGATTGTTATTAATCCATGTTTTATATGTGTTGGTGGAGTCAATTTAAAGTTAGCTGCACTTAACCAGTAACAATTATTTGATGTGTTGTTTTTTTCTTTTATTGCCAGAGGAGGTAGCATGATGTGGCCACCACTGGCATCTTGTCAGAGGAGGGTAAAAAGAAGAAGGAGAAGTAGGAAAGCAACACAGAAAATAAACTAGAAACAATAGAATATACCTTTTACAGTATGTAGCCTAAGGAACAATCCTTGTCTTATAGCAGACTAAGACCATTGAAGTGGTCACCTTAGCCATCATCGCAACAACTGCCCCCCCTGAGAAATTTGGCACTGTTTCCCACGATCATTAAACTATGCGCTACAAATGTTTTCACTCGCACACTGTGCGAGCACGGCAGCACTCAATGCTCAGCTGGCTTCCTCTCCTCGTTCTATGCAGAACATACATGACAGATGGTGTTATAAGAGCATGCGTAACTCTGAGGTGCGTAGAGAGCGTTTGATTGTCCAAGCGGCAGAAAGTGGAGTGTTAGCTTCTCAAGACCAAGTAAAGTGTGTTTCCAACCTGCTGGAAACCGTGGCGGTTCTAGACCAATTTTATTGAGGGGGCCAGACTGGGGCCAGTTGTTTTGTAAGAGGGGCACATTCAATCAGAGACAAACAAGACAAAGGCAAAGTTCAAGCTTTCAAAATGTCCTGTTTAGTATATAATGTAATGTTTTAGTATGTTTCAGTAACTTACAGTAATTTGTTCCAGTAACAGGATCTTTTCAGTAACTTAGTTATATATTTATTAAATTACATTACACAAAACATTCGTTTTAGACCAGTAGGCTACTGTTATCACTTTTTGTGTATGAAAAGTACTGTTTAAATGCAATGCATTATTAAATTGTTATGATAATAATTTACCCTTTAAGGAGAGGGACAATTTCCAGCAATATCCAAAGGCTATCCATGCAATGGAAACATGGATTACAAGGACAAAATATTGTCTACAATGCTGCATTGAGTTTAATTTTCTCCTAAGAAGATACATTACTATGATTACTGTAGACCAGGGCTATTCAATTATAAAATCAATCAGGCCGGATTTTAAAACCAGGACACAGAGATGGGCCGGACATTTTCTCAGGAGTTGGGATCATTAAGATTTTATTGACACACTTGTATTGGTAATCCTTATTGGTTCAGTTCTTTATCGATGCTCTTATCAGTCCTATTTATTACTAAATAACTGCATATATTATTTAAATTTTTTGTTGTTTCTAGAGCAGCAACAGGATTTACAGCAACAAAGTCACTAATATCTCACAAATTTAACATGTCAGTAAAATAAATATTACATATTCCTGACATCAACATACTGTGTGAAGTTTAGAAATTATTAACAGCTCAGTCCCTCCTGTCCTCCTCCTCCCTCTGCTGCTGCTGGTAGAGAAGAGGGCTGGTTTGTCTCAGCCACCAGCTGAGTTTATAATGTGCCATATTTTAATGTACTGGCAAACTAAGCTAAACAGTTACTAAAGACAGACAGCTTTCACTTCAGCTTGTTATTAACAATAAGCTATTAGCTGAACTAGCGCTGTGCCTGTGTAAAACCTAAACACAGCTGCAGTGGATGAGAGACTGAGCAGATTAAAACATATCGTTTTGCGTATTATGCTTATTAAACAGGTGTGTCGGTAAAGTAGTGGCTTTTTACTCGCAAAGTTTTTATTGAACCATGTACGTACACTAACGAGAGGAGTAGTCATCAATGTCAGTAATGTCCACCGATAGCTGGCTGACTTCGTTCCGTGTGTTCGCGCGTGTGTGTGTGTAGTGGAGGCGCTCTGTAGACACACAGAGGAGCGGAGAGGCTGCAGGTCCGACACTAAGTATGGAGCCTTGATTGGCAGTGATCGGTACAGCGCATATGAAACTCAACAGAGATGAGAAGGAATGATATAGCCTACAATAGCTCACTCTTTAGATGGACGGAGCCTGCAGCTCTGTCCTGTACAGACTCATTAAATTATTTTTCAGTTTTCAGTCTGAAAAAGTGGTTTTGGAAAAGAAAGGACGGTGGTGACTGGAGGAGCTGAAGTTAGTAAAGCTAATTAGTGATGCAAACTAGTCCTTTAAAAGCTAATGAGGAGACGTTTCTTTTTGGATTTTAATGTGCAAATAAAATGCACCTCAGAAGGGAGGTGGTTTCTCATGTTGCCTATTTTTTATATTAATGTCTACAGAAAAGGGTGCTGTTTGTCCTGCCCCCGCTGCTGTCAGGATCGCTGGGTGCGCAAAGCAGGGGAGAGCCCAAACGCATGACACTGTGAGCTGAGACTGAGTTCCAGGGTTTATTAATCCAAAGCATGACAAACAGAACTCCCAGGTACAGGAAACTGGTAACATCCAAGAGCAGCAACTTAATACAACAGGGTATACATGCGACATCCGATAGGACTGACATGAGACAATGACCGGACAGGGAATGAACAGAAACACCAGACATTTATACACAAGGACTAACGAGCAGGCGGGAGCAACACAGGTGACTGGGATCAGGGTTACGAGGCAGAGGGACAGCATGGAAAAACAGACACGCAGGCAGAGACACAGCAGGGGGGAACAGGGAGACGCAGATGCAAAACACAGAAGTACACAGACCGGGAGTGAACACTTAACACATAAACTAAGGTACAGGACTAAGATACGAGGCAAGACAGATACTAAATAAGATGTGGATGAATAATAAAGGCTAAACAGAGACTAGAGCTGAATGAACAAAATCAGATTACTGAAACTGGCAGAGAACATAAATGACACCTAACCAACTATAACGCAGGGATCATAACAGAGAAATGAGAACACAGAGTACCCAGCAGACTAAACCCAAAAGATGCAGAGAAAGAACTAGAATCAAATACTACGACACGAACTAAAACACAGGACTAGGAACACAGACATGGAACAAAAACCCAGACTCCGCAACAAGACACACAGACAGGACTGAAAACCAGACACGCTCAGGACAGGATCGTGGCAGCTGCTGAAAAAATTCCTAGAGGAAACACTGCTATGCATCGAAGTGGTGTCCAGCAAACGATGTGGGCTTTGTAGATCATTGGCAGACTTTCTGTGGAAGGCGTGGTCTGATTCGGATAGATGGCATTCATCCGACTTGGGATGGAGCAGGTCTCATTTCTAGAAATCTGTTTATTATAAGTTTATTAGTGGACCAAATCCATGAAAATCCAGAGTTGAGGCCAGGAGGCAGAGTCGCAGTCTAACACACTTCTCTGCTCCTCCATTTCAGGAGTTACCAAGTCAAAACCCCATAGTGACGGTGTCTGACTGTTTTAACCACACCCACGGCAATTTTCTGGTATATGGTAGGCCTATTGAAATTGAAAATTTAATAGTGCTCCCACAGAATCCTTTTTTATCTGTTTGACAAAAGTCAACGAGAGTAATTGTCACATGGTTGCTAACGTTAGCTGGGAGCAGGTTTCTAGTTTAGAAGATATTTCACTAAAAGTAACATTATCTTCAGCTCGCCTCTGCCTGGATGGGGGTCCCCATCATTGTTAGCTAGCTTTCTGTTGACACCAGTTGTAAGAGAATCAGGTGAGGAGAGACATGTCCGAGTCAAAGAGACAAAGAAGGAGGTGATGCCGGGGAGACAGAGATGCTGGACCTCTGGGCCAAAATCTGTCCGGTTCCAGTCGGGATCGAGAATACCAACCCAGGGAACGAAGGGTAATGCAAACACATATTACTGCCTTTATAGCGAAGCATATGTTGTTCTGATTTCTGCTTTATTCTTGTTTAATGTTGTATTCACTTTCATTTGTCTATTCAGGATGGGAGTGAGGATCCACCGGGCCCACTCATTCAGAAGACCCCCATCATTCTTGCTAAACCCCCTGGAGAAAGGGTAATTACAGAGATACTAAGCTGTTTTTTGTTATTAGTGTTATTGAACACAAATAATAATAATACAATAACTATGTCATTAGAGCTTTTAAACTTGCTTGCAGGAAAGTCCAGTTGACCACAAAGTCAGAATATGCAATAATGTGACCAAAATATGTGAAATCAAACATCATATTATCGAATTTGAGAAGAAAGTTTGGTCGTGAGTAGATTTACATGAATTCCTTCCTTCACACTTTTGTACAAGGCCATGTGGGGTACTTAGAAATTTACATAACTCTTGTCAGAGATTAGAACTCTAAACACATATGTAGTCACAGTTAATTAGTGATCCCTCCAGAAAGTACAGATGGTTAAGCGCTTCTTCATTTAGCCTGTTGTGATCTATCGACTTGCTGTTGTTGGATCCTTTTCAAGGCCAAGTCATCGCAGAATGCGCCTGCGAGTGGAGCTCCAGTCCTGGAGAAGCCCATCATGTTAATGAAAGCCAGGGATGATGGAGGGAAGCCGGGGACCCCTCCAGAAGCAGCTGCTCAGCCCCCTGGTCCTGGGCCCTCCAAGATGGGGAAGGAAGGGCAGCGGCCCACCCAGCCTGTATACCAGATCCAGAACAGGGTGATGGGTGCTACTGCATCGAGCAGCACTGTGGACCGTAAGTTATTGTGGATTTCACAAACATAACAGGTTTTTCTTCTACTGAAAATATGAGTTACAGTTACTTTATTTCATTTGACTTGCAGCTATGGTTGGCCAGTCTAAACTCCTCCCTCCGGAGAAGATGAAGCACAGCATCAAGCTAGTGGATGATCAGATGAACTGGTGTGACAGTGCCATGGAGGTGAGTTAGTGTTCAATGAATTTAGTTGATTGTTGAGCCACTATATTTATACTGTACTGTAAGGAAGTTGTGTTTTATTGTGATGTGTTGCAGTATCCTGAGGAAGATCCAAGGCAAGGGTGGTGCTAACATCAACAATAAGCTCAAGCTTGTCAACTGCTCAGTTACGTGTAAATGATGATAAATTTGAAATTTATCAAATTAAATGATTAGATGATGATTTCATTTAGAAATAGTATGTCCACCATTAAAAGATGCTGACAAGAATGAGACTTTCCCATAATGACAGAATATCCTCTAGTATTTAAGAGGAATTTGAAAAAATAGGAAATGTTCTGGGCGGCACCGTGGTGCAGTGGTTAGCACTGTTGTCTCACAGCAAGAAGGTTGTGGGTTCAAACCTCAGTTTCCCAGGCCTTTTTGTGTGGAGTTTGCATGTTCTCCCAGTGTCTGCGTGGGTGCTCTCACCATCCAAAGTCCTTAGGTGTGAGCGTGAGTGGTTGTTTGTCTATGTGTGGCCCTGCGATGGACTGGCGACCTGTCCAGGGTGTACCCCGCCTTGCGCTCTATGTCAGCTGGGATTGGCTCCAGCCCCCCCGCGACCCTGTACGCAGGATAAGCGGTTGACGATGGTTGGATGGAGGTTGGTTAACACAAAACCGAGAAGGACTGAACTTTTTGAGGGATTTTTTTCTTAATATAAAAGTTACTGATAGACTTACACTATTGTTAGTACAATATAAGACTAACCTGAACTACAGAGTGGTCTAAAACTATAGCATTGATACACCAGTGACATCATCTGTGAAATAAATCATCTAAAAGAAAGGCGCTGATCAGGGAGTAGAATAATCCATAATGTTTTTAATCAACAACGGACTGTCAAATCAAATAATATTTCAGTCAGTTTTCACATCAAACTGGAGGGATAATAAATAATAACTACTCTAATAATAAATTCTAAATTTAAGTAAACTAAAATAAAATGCCTAATTTATAGAAAAAATTTAATAAAAAGTGTAGCTTGAAGTGATTAAGTGTTGTCTTAACCAATTTTATAATAAACATTCAACACATCATAACAAATGAACAGCTGTAACGCCTCCTCTTCTCTTTCATTCCCTCTTACAGAGCTACCACTCCTACTTTCTCTTGTTCAGTGAGAAACGTGAGCTCTAGTTTGTCCTGCCAGCTAGCATTGAAGTTCAATGAGATATTCTGATTTGAACTGTCCGTGGGAGTAATGTACATGTAAAAATCTGTACCGTCTTGATTAAAAGCCACGTGAAATCTCTTTTCCCTTACGTCTCCTCAATTCGTGCGTGTTTCCAAAACGTCTCTGGTGAATCTCGCGGACCCGACTCGCAAGCATCGGAATGCACAGATTTGATTGGCTGAGCAGCGTCACATGAGACGATTAGAGCACATGCGATTGGTCTGTGAGTTTCCTAGTCCGCTAAACCAGTACAGTAAATGCTAAAAAAGCTGCGCGGGTTAAAATAGAAATGCTCCAATAATAAATCGGCTGTCCGTCTATTAGTGACCTCTGTTATAAGTTATTAGAGAAAGGAAAATATGTTTTGGGTTTAATAAAATAAACTATTAAATGTCTGCTTAACTTAAATTAATAGTGTATTCTCCACCCATTCAAAATTAAATTACCACAAACACATAATACAAATCAATAGTACATTTCTATATTATCTACATCAAAATGTTGGATTTTAAAGCTGCACTTAAAAGTGATGGTGCTCTTTCTGAACACACAGGGGCGACATTGTAAACCCATCTGCTACTGTAGAGTGTCAGCTTATCATACTTTTGTTTGTTTTCTAACAGTTCACACAACATTTAAAAAAAATATTCATTTTGTGACACTGCACAATGTCCACATAAGTATAGGTATGCACAATCTAAGCAGCTTAGCTCAAGTATCTGACCGGGCTTCTAAAACTTCTAAAACCAGACCAGGCATCCTAATTGAGATCTGCGCCTATTTGTCAAACGTGTAGCCACACCAGGCCAGTAAGAGGGACAGGCGTCTAATTGGGTCTATAAATATATATATAAATGCCTTTGTTAATGGAAGTAGTAGTACAATCATTTCTTTAAACTTATTTCCAAAACTTGAGAAAATTCCCAGGTTTTAGATTAGTGTACTTTCAGTGAGAGACAGGCTACTTGGAAGAATAAGTTATGGAGGTCATCATATTAGTTTGCACAGTGGTTACGTATTCAGAGCCCAGACTCAAGAAATCAAGGAAAGAGGAGGAAACCAGAGCACAGACATTGATTTCTTCATCACACAGGAGAAAGTCATCTTCTTGGATACACAGGTTTGAATGAAGTATTATGGATTTGCTGACAGTCGTAGTAATCTTCTGTCAGAATAAAAGTCATGAACTGTGTAAATAGACATGTCCCTTGGAAGACAAAGAAGTTACGATGAGACTGTAACTGTAAAAAATTATAAATTCTTTGTTTCTTTAGCCAATGCTCAGCCCATCTATTCTTGTCCACCTCATCGACAATGCCTGCAGATGGCTGTGAGTGAAAATGTGTTAACACTAGTTGTTTATGTGAGCTCAGGTGCATAACCTTTAGGGACCAATTCCTATTTTTGTCTCGATAGCCTATCAGTGTTGAGATTGTCCGTACATCACTGACGGCTTCAGAGCGATGTGTGGAGAGGGCTGGGCAGAATGGAGGATTGAAAAGCTGCTGGCTAAACTTGGGGGAGAGGAGCAGGGAGCAGCGCTGCAACCTTTGGACAAATAAACCCCCGTAGTCGGACTGGATGCCGTTTACTCGCTGGAGGAGCTTGGAGTAAACTGCTTTTATTAAATTAGCTTTTTACTTTAGTTTTTGGGATTACAATGTTGTTTTATCTTCACAGGAGCTTCTCAGCAGCTAGCTTCTGTGCACATCTGGTTCCACTGTTGTTGTTAGCGTCGTTAGCGCTGTCGGACTACGACTTCATATTTATAAAAAAAACTGGACAAAACTCGACATTACTTGGAGGAAAGAAAGCGCGGAAGTTGAACTACCTGGTGAGTTCAGAAAACATGTGTCTGTAACTTTATTCCAGCTATCATTGTACTTTACTGTGACCAAGTTAGAATAGAATAGCCCTGATTGATCCAAACTCCATTCAGAAAACAACCAGTTTAGAAGTTGTTGTCCTGCTGTCTTGCTGACAGACCTGACAAAGCATGAATTCATATGTTTAACAAATCTGTATCATGTTGTAGTTATTTCGGCATCAGTTTAATCCGTTTATTGCTATTTAATCACAGCAAAATGTTTACTTTGGGTTCATACAGCTGTAGTAATGGCAAGTTGTATTTATTCACGTTATCGCGTTAAAATCGCCTTCTCACCTTTTGTGTGAACACTTGCAGCAAATGTACTCACGCGAGGAAAGCGTTGCAAGGAGAAAATTCGCGTTCTTCTTCTTCTTCTGGCTTTACGGCAGACTAGCTGCCTTGCGGCATATTGCTGACTCTCACAGTTCATTCTCAGTATCGTTTCATGGCATCACCATTTTCAGAGGGGTAATCCTGTTGCAGATATAAAGTACATGACTGCTTCCACTATCTTCGATTGGTTCTCAGGAGGATTCAAAATGTCTCTCAATGTCACTGTCTGTATTCCAGCTCCTGATAGCGTAGAGTAAAGTTGATCCCTTTGCTTTTTGCACTGCCGACATTCCATAAACACATGTTTAACAGTCTGTTGTTGATTGCAGGTTCTACAGAGTCCATTCTCATGTTTGCCCATCTTTGCCAGATCCCATGCAAGTCCACAGTGTCCCAGTCTTTGTCTTGTCATGATTACAGAATGTCTTCTGGTTTTTCCCAAGTAGCACTGCTCTGTCTTTACTTTTGTTTTGTATTGAATAGTAGTGATGACCCCTTGTTTCATTTTCCCACTCCCTCTGCCACACTGCTGTAATGTGTCCCTTAATGACAGTCTGACATTCAGAAACCCCAATCCAAACTGCTAGCTCAATGTCTCTTTTCAAAGCCATTTTTGCTGCCCTGTCTGCCACCTCATTCCCTTCCACCCCAACAAGTGCAGGCACCCAAAGAAATCCCACTGACCCTCCAGCCTGTTCGATTCTATGCAACAGAACCATCAGCTCTACAAAAAGGTCTGGCCGTGCTCCCCAATCGCTTCCTCTCAGAGTTTTTAACACTGAAGACGGATCGGAGCATAATACTGCTCTTCTTGGTTGAACTTCCTCCACCCACTGTAGTGCCCATACAATAGCTAGAAGTTCTGTTGTATACACCGATACCCTCTCAGACAGTCACTTGAGCTTTACAATTTCATATTGTGGGATATAAAAAGCAAAACCTGACTTCCTATTTTGTGGATCTTGAGATCCATCTGTATAGATCTGTAGATAAGACCCCCAATGATTTTCCAGTCTTTGTTTTACCATATGGGAATGCACAGTGCCTTCATGATGTTTTATGTTGTCCATTATACTGAAGTCTATTTCTGGTATGGGCAGCATCCACAGTGGTACAACTGACCAGTGAACTTGCGGGGCCACCCCTACCTCCCTCTGTCCCAGTTCCTCCACCTTTTTACTCATGTTAAATATAAAACATTCCTTCCTCCTTTTCCCTGACTCCCACTCCCATGCCTTAAGTAGTACTGTTTTTGTAGGATGTTGTCCTTTATGTGCCCATAGCTTAACAATATACTGCTTTGCCAATTTCTCCCGTCGAATTGATAGTGGCATTTCCCCCATCTCTACCAGTAACATAGTCTCAGTGCCTTAGCCTGTATAACTTCTAGCCTTTTTAAGTGTGTTTCAGCTGCTGTCCCATAACATACACAACCATAATCCAGTCCTTATCATTGCCCTGTAGATCATTAGTTGAGTATCTCTGCCTGCACCCCATGTACTACCTGAGAGGGAACGCATTACATTTATCACTTTTTCACACTTGTTTACTACATTATTTATTTGAAAATTCGCGTTTGGTCTGAATGCCGCATAAGTCTCTTCAGATCGGCCACCTTCCTGTTTACAGCGTGCCATGTGATCATTGTAGTTCAAAACTGGTTCACTAACCTAAATCTGTACAGGTGGGTACTTGTTTGTCTGCGATGGGTATGTGTTATACTTACTTACTGCCCATGTTTACAGAACAAAAGAAGAGGGCTGCTCTCAGGAACGCTCTGATGATAACTTGGGATAAATATCTACTCCTGCCGCAGGAATGTTGAGCATTTCATCTTGTATCTTGAGAGGATATTTGTCTTCTGCTTTTTCATAAGTTCAGTAATGCTACTCTTTCAGTTGGTCTTTTAGACCACAAATGTGGGCAAATCCAGACCTTTTTAAACTGCCTATGTACCCATCTAACGTGTGTTGAAACTCATCTAACATAATTTGCTGATATAAGCAGCAATAACTGGAATAACACCACCCTCATGATGAGACACATTCCCTGTGGTTACTTGTTGTACTTATTAGTGGGGGGGGGGGGGGGGGGTAGGGTTAGGTTGGTGGTTTCAAAACTCTGTAGCCAAATACCTGCCATGGCCCGCTGTGAGCTGTCACACACAATCCTGACTGAGAAGAATTGGTAAACACATTCGTCTCTGCCCACCTTCCATTTATAATGCTATAAACTTCATTTATATAGGCTACTACAAATCATAACCAGAGTGCTTTACAGGACCAGAGGTGGAAAGTAAATAATTACATTTACTCACGTTACTGTAATTGAGTAGCTTTTTTGTGTAGGCTACTGGTACTTTTTGAAGTAGTTTTTTAAATCTTTAATTTTATATTTACTTAAGTATGTTTTGTTTAAAGTAGCTTATTATACTTAGCTACATTTTCAATCACATCACATTACTGAGTAAAAAAAGGTGCAAGGAAAAACACGCGACTACTTTGGCTTCAAGTGCAAGAGAAGAGAAGCTTTATCATGCAATGTGAGCTGTGAAAAAATGCTGTATTAAGTTACTGCTAATGCAAACTGAACATTTCATACTGCTTGTGAAACACAAGTTGACTTGTATTTTGAAGTACTCACAGGAAATGCAATCTGTTTGTCTGTTTGTAAGTGAGATTAGCAGATACTGCTGTCGTATAGAGCGCTAAAATGCAGCTACACAAGACAACAGTCATTTTCAACAGTTTTCTGACAGCGGACCAGTTTGAAATGTTGTAGCAAGGAGGCCTAATGCAACAGTCGGGAGCAGACACAGTGAGTTGTTAGATAAAGAGCTGCAGGCGACAGGCTTCACACCTCCACCTTCTCAGCCAGGTATCCAACTCCTTTCACTTTCGCTGTTCGCAGACTGACGTTGAGTGCAGCACAAAGTCAGATCATGACTGCTCACAGAATTATGTAAAATACCAATAACTGCCCGACAATAGTTTGTTTAGCTGCCCCAGACTACTGTATTGTGCCCTGTGGTATTAAAAGGCATCTGCTACCACCAGTCTCATGCACAAAAACGACACAGCTGCATAATAGCGTCCAAACCGGTTGATTTACAGTATAATTCATTCCAATCAGAGTTACATTTACAATTACAGATTTTAACCATCACTCCTCAGTGAACTCCTTGGCTGCGGCTTGAGAGCATTTTCTAGTTAAGTAGGCCTGTTTAGTATAGCCTATGTAGATTTATCATTATGGATTTAGGCCTACCATGTTTTTAAGGAGTCTGTTCACACTGATATAAAATAAAAAAAATTTGTTTTGCGAAAGTTGAAAATATTAAACAGTAATATGGCAATTGAAAGTCCGGCCCCCGCGGTGTCTGCTTAGAACAAATGTAGCTGAGAACCCCTGATGTAGAGGTCAGTTAAATAATAGCCTTCGTCCATTGGTGGTTAAAATAAGTTTTCATATTTGTTTTTGCTATGAAAAGGACATTTCATGAGAAAGTTAGTGCAGTGAAAATCCTCCAAGATCGAATGTGGACACTCATGTGCATCATTCTCCACAATGGACTGTGAAGGGGCTGTAAAGTAAAGATGCTTTGCTCCTTATAACCAAAAAGACATCGGTGCATGACAATTTTGGTTGGCACTAGCAACTTCCTGGTAACTAGTTATTACTTATTATTGTTACTAGAATGTAAAAAGGGATATGACTTCATATACAGTCCAGCGTTTCCCGTTGTCCCAGTCCAGTGCCAGTAGCTTTATTGCCAGGTATGTGTACACATACGAGGAATTTGACTCTGGATTGTACATTGCTCACGACAAAATCACAATAATAAAAATAAGATAAAATCAGACACAGACTTCAGTGTAGACAACACAAATATACACTATGAACAAAACAATACAGACATATTGACAAATAGTGCAGTGAGCAGAGTGCAAAGGATGCAGGAGTTTGTACATGTCAGAGGTGGATGTGATATATAGGTACATATACATGCATACATGAAAGGATGCAAAGGATGCTGGAATAAATAAGTAAGTATTTTGTGCAGGAGTAATGACTTGAGGTAGGTGGATTTGGTATATAGTATCTACAATATGACAATATAACAGTATGAACAGCACTGAAATAGAGAATGTTGAAAGTGTTAAGTGCAATTTATACTTCTGCATCAAATTGACGGCGTAGCCTCTGCGTAGCCCCCTACCCTACGCCGTCACCTACGGCGTAGCCTGACGTGAACCTCCTGAAAAATGTAGCTACATGTTGAGTCGACGCGGACCGTAAGCTCTGTGATTGGTCGGCTGGGTAGCCTCGCAATGCCTCCGAGCCGACAGGAAGTGCCCCTGCTTTGAAGTAACTTTTACTAGACTTGTTAAAATGACTTGTTTCACTATCAGAATATGATCCTTTCGGTCGATAACATTTGAAAAGGCTATACCTATAGAGGCAGAGTTACTGGGTTATTGCACAAGAATTGTTCCTGACACCATCAGAGTGATGGCTTGTGGGAAGAAACTGTTCCTAAGTCTGTTGGTTTTGGCATACAGTGCTCTGTAGCACCTACCAGAGGGGAGAAGCTGGAACAGGTTGTGTCCGGGGTCAGATGGATCTGCAGTGATTTTTCCTGCCTGTTTCCTGACTCTGGAAATGTATAAGTCCTGAATGGAGGGCAGGTTGGCACCGATGGTCTTTTCTGCAGTCCTGACTGTCGGTTGTAGTCTGTCCTTGTCCTTTTTGGTGGCAGATCCAAACCAGACAGTGATGACAGATGGGTCTCTTGAGGTGCAGTTGTTGGTGTAGGGGGAGAAGAGCAGTGGGGAGAGCACACACACCCTGGGGGGCGCCAGTGCTAATAGTCCGGGGAGAGGTCTGACTGTGGGCTTTTCAAACCTACAATAAAAGCCATTCAGCTCGTCTGCCAGTTGTTGAGTACCAGCAGTGTTGGGGGATGGTCTCCTGTAGTGAGTGTCCACACTCACCAACACTCTCCACACTGACGCAGGATCGTTGGCTGCAAAGCTGTTTTTTAGCTTTTCAGTGTAGCATCTCGTTGCTGCTTTGACCTCCTTAGTCAGAGTGTTCCTGGCCTGGTTGTACAGGACTCTGTTCCCACTTCTGAAGGCCTCCTCTTTGGTCTGACGAAGCTGCCTGAGGTCTGCTGTGAACCAGGGTTTTTGGTTGTTGTATGTGCGGAATGTCTTTGTCGGCACACATGTCCTCACAAAAGCTGATGTCAGATGTCACAGTGTCAGTTAGTTCATCCATGTCAGTGGCTGCAGCCTCAAAAACACTCCAGTCAGTGCAGTCAAAGCAGGCCTGTAACTCCAGCTTTGACTCGTTGGTCCATCTTTTCACAGTCTTTACAACAGGTTTAGCAGATTTCAGTTTTTGCTTGTATGTTGGAATAAGATGAACCAGATAGTGATCAGAGAGTCCCAAGGCTGCACGGGGAACAGAGCGATAGGCGTCCTTTAATGTAGTGTAGCAGTGGTCCAGTGTGTTAGTGCCCCTGGTGGGACACTTAATATGCTATCTGTACTTTGGGAGTTCCTGGCTGAGGTTTGCTCTGTTGAAGTCCCCAAGAACAATGAGCAGGGAGTCTGGATGTTTTTTCTCCACATTAGTTGTCTGGTCAACCAGGTGTAGTAACGCCTCACTAACACAGGCCTGAGGTGGAATGTAAACAGCGACCAGGACAAACGAGGAAAACTCCCACGGTGAATAAAAAGGTTTACAGTTTATAAATAATGTCTCTAAGTGAGGGCTGCATGATTTTTCCAACACTGTGACATCTGTTCACCAACCTTCGTTTATATAGAAACAGAGTCCGCCTCCTCTTGTTTTCCCGTGAGCTCCATTTCGAGATCTGCGCGGATGAGATTAAATCCGCTGTCCGGGATGTGCTCGGTGAGCTAGGATTCGGTGAAACAGAGGGCGGCAGATCTGCAGAAGTCCAAGTTAGTACTGTTGAGGAGATTTTGTTGGCTAGAGAGCGGACATTCGCCAGGTGAATTGAAGGGAGCGCAGTGCGAAAACCCCACTGTCTCAGTTCAACCAACTACAGATACATTCTCAAACTTCTCATTATAACATAAACTGTATAGCATTGTTTTTCGCCATTGATTTGGCAAAGAATCTGTCAAACAAACTAAAATTGAAAGCACCATATGGCTTTGTTCCCTTATCAAATCGAAAAAGAGTGCAATTTAATGAAATAAGTACAAATATAAATAAGATATTAAATCAATATAAACAAGTTATTTTAGGAGGTTAAAAAAGTAACTAAGTAAATTTTAAATGAGCTACTTTTTACTTTTACTTGAGTAGATTTTTTTTTTTTTTTTTTAAACCTGTCCTGCCCAGCAGCCTGGTATGATGACCTGGATACCATATTGTGCCAGACAGATTTTACTTTAACAAGAGAGTATTAATATACTCCTTTGTCTGTTTTATTATTTATTTAATTGAGTAGATTTTTATAACAGTAACTTTACTTGTAGGCCTACTTAAGTAAAAGTTCATCAAAGTAATCTTACTTTTATTTAAGTAGAATATTTTTGTACTATTTCCACCAAACAGGACAATAGAAATGTTTCAATGGCGAGCGCATCACCTCCACTTAATGTATTATATCCACTCAACAGAATATCTGTTTTTTCTATTTTTATTTATTGTTTTACTACCATAAATATGGAAAACGCAATTACCAATTTCATCATATTATAACTGTAGTATAGTATAACTGTAGCTAAAAATACAGATTAAACTATATATATGCTTTTACCCAGTTTTATTCTTTAAACTGCATTGGTTTCATGGTGAATAAAATTTCTGGACTGTTTTAAACAGGTTCTACTACGCAGCTCGAATCTGGGATGGGCTGAAAAAGTCCTCGTCCCTCACCTCTGAACTGCTGTTTTATTTATTAACTGTGCAAGCTCTTATGTCCGATTATCAGGTTACATAAAGAGAAATGTGTCTCTGAAAGTTGAGACCGTGGTGAGACCCTGCGCCTTACAGCAGGGATGAGCGAAACCGGAAGCCCGGTGAGTGGTGAAGACGCAGATACACTGCAGGGTGACACCAACTGCTGTTTACAGACTTTGGTGGGAATCCAGTCTCACTGCTCCCTGTCAGATAGTTGTGCACGCTCCCCCAGGAAAATGTAATGATCAAATGTCACAACACCGCACCCTGTACAGCAGTGGTGGGAAAGAGAGAAAAACAATTGTCTGTACAGGTTCGAGCAAGATGTGCTAGTTTTTTTTATCTGCCAGTCATTATTAACCATGTGATTTTGCAACTGCAGTTTTGGTGAACGGATGTTGCACACGTGTTTTCTTAGAACATATAGCCTCCTGTATTTTTTTGAGTTTTCTTTAAAAACATCAATCAAATAATAATTGGTAGGAATTACTCAGAAATAAAAGGAAACTTGTGAAAAAGTTTTTATGTGTATAAACTGCATGGTGCTTTTCGTTGCACAGGTTTGTTGCACTCTGCTCTTACAGTACATGGCAAGTATGCTGTCAATCTCCGCTGGCATATGGTTTTAAATCCTTTCACAAGAGAGAGCATAGCATTACACTATAATACCTAGCCTATATATCCAGTGTGCGAACTATACCATGGCTTTCGGGATAGCTCACTTTTTTCCCCACTCTCATGGGGGGGAATCATTCATAGCTGGACACTAATAGATGGAGCGGAGCGGACAGGACCAGGAGATCGACCAGCCCGCCGCGGACGGTCGATGATCATTCTCTCTGGCTGACTGAAGTCTGACGCTCCTGAATTTATGCATGGATCCGTGATGATAGAGAAATATATACTGTAAATTAATGACAATAAAGCATGCTGTCAATATTTTAGACACCCCCCAAAATATCACAAATCATGCTTTTAGGGGAGCTGATGTCCTCTTTAGGGGAGCTCGTAGTTCGCACCCTGCCTATATCAACACTATGACAGAGAAAAGGAAGTGGGAGATAACTTTCATTTCCCCTTAAAGGGCATACAAACCTCCTTTTTTATGTCACCATCCATATTCTGTCTTGAATTTCTTTTTTTCTAATGGCACAGACTAAGAAATGAAAATGAAAGTGCTGGTGCTGATGGAGAAATACTGTTTGAGCAAACCATTATTAAAACAGCTAAACAAACAATAGTATTAGGTTTCAGGTGTTCAGGTGAGCAACCCTTTGTAAAATGTTTTGTATAACATTTTCAGATATCCAGTCAAATAGCTCAACAGACTGAAAGAGGTATATATCTCGCCTAAATACATGGTAAGAAAAAAAAAAGTTTAAAAATGTCATTTTTTAAGTTTCACATTTTGTCACAACAGAAAGAGAAATGGGGGAGTGGTCTGAGGATGGAGGCAACGCCTTCTCAGGAGAGCTTCTTATAGCCATAACAGATCAAACTAAAACTCAGTTGTATCCCGCCATCACACAATGTATCTCCTTACGCTGATCTTTGGGATTGTTTTCCATAAAGGCAAGTTTTGATTTAGATTTTTTTCTTTTTACGATTTAATCTTTAAGAAAAGATGGATTGTAATTTTCAATTAATTTACTTCAGAGTGAAGCTGTTCAATTTATTTTATCCACCCCTTAAAAAAAGAGGTGATGTTTTTGACTTATCCAAGTTTTTTGTTTCTTCAGCCTACACCCTGAAATGTTATGAGTGTGTACTGGGAAACTCAGGAACTTGCACAGACACAACTAAAGAATGTCCCTTAAGTGGTCAGCAGTGTGGAGCGCTGAGAGTCCTCTCATATGCAGGTATGGCATCTTGTGATGGATTGTTTTTATTGTAAAACTGCTGTAAAATTACAAGGTTCAGGTTAAATAGGTTACTCTTTTGTTGCAGGTGGTTCAAAACTTGTTGATCTCAATGTGAAATCGTGTGCTTTGGCTGACGAATGTATTGAGGGCTCAGTGAACTTTGGAATCTCCAGAACCGTCATTACCAGCAAGTGCTGCACCTCCGACCTCTGCAACACCCAGCCTCCTGCTGGTAACTTACCTTTATGGTTATATTGTCTTAAGTGAACGTGAAAACCCCCATCTGCCAAGTGATGCTGCACAATAGCAATTTGTGTGTGTGAGTGTTGGAGAGAGAGAAAGAGAATATCCGGGTTCAAGTTGTTTTATTGCCTAATCATGTTCTTAATCATGTTCCTGTATTTGGCATAAATCTGTACATTTTGTATGTCTGTTCATTTAAAAGCTGGTAAACCTCAACTTGTTTACCTGCAAGGAAACGCCAACAAATGTCCATAGCCTGCTGGACAAAACACTTTGAAAAAGGCTCTTAAAAAAAGATAATTCCCCTCTATTCTTCTCTACCTCCCCAAACAATATGAACAATATATGTTCTATGTTACAGAACCGAGTAAATCTAATCCCAATGGTAAAAAGTGCTTCAGCTGTGATGGTCAAAAGTGCACCGCAACTCTAAACTGCGAGGGGAATGAGGACCACTGCATCTCAGCAGCAGGTAACAGGCCTAAGACATTAAACATCTAACTCTATTTCACATCTTTCCTCAGCTCTGAGGGATGCTTAGTGATTGTACTTGATGTATTAAGAATTAAAGCTCACATACTAACATTATTTTTATTCTCTCAGTGAACACAGGAGGTGTACAGACTACCGTGAAGGGCTGTGCCTCCAAGCAGATCTGCTCAAATACGGCAAATCCACAGATTTCAGGAGCCATTGGACCAGAAATTAGCTGCTGTCAGGGTGACTTCTGCAACAGCGCCAGCAGCACAAGTGCTGGCCTTCTGCTCCTGGTGGCACCGTTGTTCTCTTTGGTCATGTTCTCTTAACTGGTGGAGTCGCCAGCATCACTGCTCAGCGTTTTCATCCGCATGGCCTCTTAGTGCTCCGCCCCTTTCTTTATCCTTTCAAACGACATGTGAGGAAGTAGACAGTTTAGCATTTCCTTTGTCTCATGCCTCATACAGATTTAACCTGCTTATTTTCTTTTTTACTTGTTGCCTATGATTGTCTTGTAAAGAATTGACTTGCAAGAGCTCTTATTTTTTTCCTGAAGTAAAATGAGGAAAATATAAGAAACATGTCAATGCACATTTTTTGTTCGGAGCGCTATTACTAACCTGAAATCTGTTTTCAATTGTTTTTTTAAGTTTAAGTTAGGTTTTTCAGAAATATAAATATTACTGATGAAAAGCAAAATAAATAACTTTCTAAAAATGTTGTCTATTTCTGTGTTCTTAATCATTTCCCAGTCTCATTTAAACATTGAAATTGCAATTATTTATTTGTACTTGATTTGTGTTGATTATTCTCAGTTTTAAAGTTGGTTCATGGAATCATTTACAACAAGACGTTGTGCACAAGATTCATGATGAGCAAACTGCTCTTTCTATTCATGACAAGCCAACAAACTGCTTAAATGTTTACATAAATGTCAGTTATTATGGGCAGCATCCCAGACACAGTGAAAAGTCACAGAGGCCCAGGTTTGATTCAGGCCCACATTATGTAGTTGCTGATTCCAGACTCTAGGTTGAAGGCATCCCTGAAGTATTGTGAAAAGTTTTTGTAGGTTTTAATAAGATTAAGCACTTCAGACGTGTCCCAAAACATATCATAATACAGAAAGGGCCCTCAATGTGATTTAGTCTGAAACTAGCTGGCAACAAATGCCAGTTTGTATAAGGCACAATATGAGCCACAGAAAATAGTAACTCTTTATTATCTTATGGAAAAAATTTAATTTGATCTTTTTAATTTACAAATGTGTTCTTGCAATCTCACTATCAATAGCTGCCTTACCAGTGGCTTGGAGGCTGCAGATATGCACAAATTAGCAGCATGACGAGGTGACTTTCAGATTTTCTATCCAGCTTGGGTTGTTTCTGTATATCATAAATTATACAGATTAAACAGGTTATACTATCAAAGTGGTAAGATAAATACATAAGTGGTAAGATAAATACATGTGTAAAATTGTGGATAAACTGACCTACTCATGGCTGATGCAAATGATTTTGATCATCCCAAAGGATGATTTGGATGGGGGAGGTGATGGCGCAATGGAAAAGACATGTGCCTTTGGTGTGAGAGTCCCGGGTTTGATTCCCACTGTGACCCATCCACCGCTGTGTCCCTGAGCAAGACAATAAACCCCTAGTTACTCCTGAGGCGTGCGACCTCTGACATGTATGGCAATTGTAAGTGGCTTTGGATAGAAGCATCAGCTAAATGAAGAAATGTATTTCTAAATGTTCTTAGATTTTGTGCACACTGGAGATGCCTATTCCCAGAGTCTAGATCACCTTCAACTGTTCAGCCTGTCTCCATCTTTAACTGTGTATTTGTTAGTCATGTGTAACTGACAGGAAATGTGATTAGAGGGACATTTTGTGGGAAACAACGGTCTATGTATCAACAGTGTCCTGCCATCTAGTGGACAAGGTTTTTATAACAGGCAGTTCATACACTAACAGCTTTTGATTTAAACCAAGTTTGCTACTTGGTTGAAATTAGGACTTATGTCTGGGGATTCTTTGAATTCAGCTGAATACAAGAGATATTAAAAATGTCCTGGTTCACGGTTTTCACATTGACTGGAGATTTTATGTATGCACCAAACCAAATAGGGACGTGCACAAACATTTTAGGGGCAGGTGCTAAAGTGAAAAAAGGCAGTTCTCACAAATATTTATATAAAATGTTTTTGTTTGGTTTTTACAACAAAACGTTAAATATATTAATACAACTCCGACTTCCTAACCAATTTATTTTAGTTCCCTCGCACTCACACAATTGTTTCATACTCTTCAGATTTCTACAAAATAATCAGTTCACATCATGGTCTTCTTTAGTGTTTATTAGGTTTATCACAAGAGCTGGCAACACCAAAGGAAACTATGCCACAATGCAGCCTAGTATCATCAAAAGGTGTGAATGAATAAATAACACGCTGATTTCTTAAGTCATTTGGAGAGGTATTCCAGAGCATTTTTTTGCATTTTGTGTGTCATTTCATACAAGTCTTTTACTGCCTTTTTTGGGTTAAATTCTGTTTAATGCGGAATTACAAGGTGTAGTTACCATGAAGCATGATGTAAATATCTGAAAGTGACAACAGGGCTCTTTTATGGTGCTGTAGGAAGGAGTGGTGTGCTGCTTTGTCCTGCCAGACCAACATTTATTTGAAGAGAGTGACGGAAGGTGATGGGGCCAGCCTTGATACTATCATCAGTCCTCAAACCCTGCACAGGCTCACATCACCAGTCTTGGGACTCAATTTCACTTTTATTTTACTTTACACAGATTTGAACAGTGCATAATTTTCCCTGATGGCTCATTAAACAGAATTTAACCCAAGAAAGGCAGTAAAAGACTTGAAAGCTCCAGAGCCAGAGGAGATGCTTTTTTACTCACAGAAATGCTCACCAGGTTTCACATATAAGTAGGCCTACATAACTAATGAGAACTATAGCCTGTATTAAAAATATTTAATCTACTTAACTAACATAATAAGAATATAACACTGGAGAAAATTCCAAAGGAAAATAAAAAGTATACAACTGCACAGATTTGTTTTGGAAGAGTTTTGTTTTGACACAGAGGGTAGCAGTAGATTGTTGATGCAGTTTTCAGCAGTTATAGTGCCATAGAAAGAGCAGCTGGGAGGCAGGTGAAGTTCTGCAAATCCTTCAAACTCAGTGATTAGCTTCCACTGGTAGCAGTGCCAGCCTTCTCTTTGATAGAAACACAAGTCAAAAGGTCAAAACCTTGTTGCCTGTTGGCGCCACAGAAGAGGGTAGAGTGACCTCTGCTGGTTGAGCTTCTACATAGCAAGAAGCCCTATAAATATGTTACAAAACTTAAGTATGAATGAAATAATAGAAACTTAAATAAATAGGCTAACTGCTGGCCTAAGCAACATATAACATTAGTTTACTTGTCTTAATCTGAAGTTACAGGTCACCAATGGTCTGGCTTTTAGGAAGAACTAAACATTTGTCAGAGGTATTGTTATATTAGTTTTTATTTTTATTTCAGTTAACTAAAGTGTTTTTTTTTTCACATACAGTGTTAGTTTAGTTTTACTAAAAAAAATTGTTTTAGTTTTATTAAAAACGTTATTTTAGTTTGCTTGCTAATCACACAGTAGATGGGCTACTTTTATTTTGAAGGTTTTATAATAGAATAGACCACGTGACTTCCGTTTTTGGTCTATAACGAAAAACGAATTGACTGAAGTTCACACTCTCTTCATTATTTGTTCAAAAAGGAATAACGATAAAATGAATCGCCAAAAATGGAAAACCACGTTTTTCGTTTATGGTGATTCATTTTATCGTTAAACGATTTCGCAAAAACGATTATTAATATTTTCATTGGTATTGTATTTTCATTTTTGAATTACAAACGAATTACGGATTATCCACAGATACCCGGACCGTTTCATAGAGGGACATTATTATGTCATCCAAAGGGAAAATGACATGTTTAATTGTGATATTATGTAAACATGTTATTATTCCCCCTGTATGCAGGATAAGCGGTTGACGATGGATGGATGGATGGATGTTATTATGCTGTTCATGGTAAATGCATTACAACATTGGACTTGAGTGAAGCTACATCGTGTCCGAGTTGTACTTTCTAATTCCGCTTTTAAAGGGGCGTAACACAGGCAGCCCTCCCTCAAATGTAAAACTAAGTCCTTGTCACCATCAGTTATTGTGTGTGTGTGTGGTAAGTGTAAAATAGCAATAATAATAATGTCAGCCATGAGGCCGATCTGCGCAGCTGTAGGGTAAGCCGTTCGACATGCACATTAACTTAATGATGGTTAAGGTTAGCAGTAAAGTACTTCGGGAGGGGGATCTAGCATCGTTAGCTAGCTAGCTAGCTACTTAGTTAGCCTACGATGTAGCATGGTAACTTACGTAACGTAACGTAACGTAATAGCTAATGTAGCTAACGTTAGCAACAGTGTAGAATGCTAACTTATGTAATGAAACGTAAATAAAAACCAAAAACTAATGTTGTGTAATTTCACTCGGGAACCTGGAATGCCGGTCTCCTGTGTCCACCTTAGTTTCGGACTTTCATGGCTATTTATATAAAACTGAGAATAATCAACACAAATCAAGTACAAATAAATAATTGCAATTTCAATGTTTAAATGAGACTGGGAAATGATTAAGAACACAGAAATAGACAACATTTTTAGAAAGTTATTTATTTTGCTTTTCATCAGTAATATTTATATTTCTGAAAAACCTAACTTAAACTTAAAAAAACAATTGAAAACAGATTTCAGGTTAGTAATAGCGCTCCGAACAAAAAATGTGCATTGACATGTTTCTTATATTTTCCTCATTTTACTTCAGGAAAAAAATAAGAGCTCTTGCAAGTCAATTCTTTACAAGACAATCATAGGCAACAAGTAAAAAAGAAAATAAGCAGGTTAAATCTGTATGAGGCATGAGACAAAGGAAATGCTAAACTGTCTACTTCCTCACATGTCGTTTGAAAGGATAAAGAAAGGGGCGGAGCACTAAGAGGCCATGCGGATGAAAACGCTGAGCAGTGATGCTGGCGACTCCACCAGTTAAGAGAACATGACCAAAGAGAACAACGGTGCCACCA
>NW_025743476.1:0-5099 GCF_021292245.1 Micropterus dolomieu
TGCAGTTATCTGGGAGTTTGTTCCAGATATACGGAGCATAATAACTGAACGCTGCTCTCCTTGTTTAGATTTGACTCTGGGGACAGAAAGCAGACCTGCCCCAGACAACCGGAGAGGTCTGGATGGTTCATAACGAAGCAGAAGATCAGAAATGTATTTTGGCCCTAAACCATTTAGTGC
Source organism: Micropterus dolomieu (assembly GCF_021292245.1). Lineage (NCBI taxonomy): Eukaryota > Metazoa > Chordata > Actinopteri > Centrarchiformes > Centrarchidae > Micropterus > Micropterus dolomieu. The sequence continues at coordinate 181 of NW_025743476.1, forward strand.
TTTATAAACTAACAGCAGGATTTTGAAATCAATTCTTTGACATACAGGAAGCCAATGTAAAGACCTCAGAACTGGAGTGATGTGATCCACCTTTTTGGTCTTAGTGAGGACTCGAGCAGCAGCGTTCTGAATCAGCTGCAACTGTCGGATGGATTTCTTAGGGAGCCCTGTAAAGACACCATTACAGTAGTCGAGTCGACTGAAGATAAATGCATGGATAAGTTTTTCCAGGTCTTGCTGAGACATAAGTCCTTTAATCCTTAATATATTCTTCAGGTGATAGTAGGCTGACTTTGAAATTGTCTTAATGTGGCTCCTCAAATTCAGGTCTGAGTCCATGACTACAAGATTTCTGGCTTGATTTTTGGTTCTTAACATTACAGATTGAAGCTGAGCACTGACTTTCAATCGTTCTTCCTTGGCTCCAAAAACAATAACTTCAGTTTTATCTTTGCTTAATTGAAGAAAATTCTGGTACATCCAATTGTTGACCTGCTCAATACATTTACTCATTGCTTGTATGAGATCATAGTCCCCTGGTGAAATGGTTATATAAATATGTGTGTCATCTTCATATTTATGGTAACATATTTTGTTGTTTTTCATAATCTGAGCAAGTGGAAGCATGCAAATGTTAAACAAAAGAGGCCCCAGAATGGAGCCTTGGGGAACTCCACATGTCATTTTTGGTAGCTCAAATGTGTGATTACCTATAGACACAAAGTAATCTCTGTCCTTTAAGTAGGATTTAAACGAGTTTAGTACTGTGCCAGAAATCCAACCCAGTTTTCAAGTCTGTCTAGTAATATGTTGTGGTCAACCGTGTCGAATGTAGCACTGAGATCCAATAATACTAAGACTGACATTTTGCCAATGTCAGTGTTTAAATGAATGTCATTGAAGACCTTAACAAGAGCCGTCTCAGTGCTGTGGTGTGGTTGAAATTCTGATTGGAAGACATCAAAACAGTTATTTAGTGCCAAGAAAGCATTAAGCTGTTGAAAAACAGCCTTTTCAATGATTTGACTTAAAAATGGGAGATTTGATATGGGCCTATAATTGCTCATTAGTGACCTGACTAGATTGCTCTTTTTTAAGAGTGGCTTAATGACTGCAGTTTCAGGGCCTGTGGGAAAATACCTGAGGAGAGACATGTTGACAATTTGTAGTAGATCTGAGGCCATGCATTAAGAAATATATTTGAAAAAAACCTGTTGGCAGAATATCAAGGCAGCATGAGGAGGATTTCAGATGTTGTATTATGTTCTCCAGGTTTTTATGGTTAATAGAATCAAATTGTCTCATGCTATATAAATTGTTTTTAAGTGGACACAGGGACAAGACATATCCTGTTACTGACATGGAGGCACTGATTGTTTGTCTAATTGTTTGAATTTTGTCTGTGAAGAAGGAAGCAATTTCATTGCAGGCCCTGGTGGATAGAAGGTCAGAGGCCACAGACACAGGAGGGTTGGTTAGCCTGTCGACAGTAGCAAACAGGACACGTGCATTATTAGTGTTTTTGGTGATGATGTCAGAGAAGAAGTACCGCCTTACATTTCTCAGTTCTAAGTTATAAATGTTAAGTCTCTCTTTATAGATGTCATAATGAACCTGGAGATTTGTTTTCCGCCACCTGCGTTCAGCTTTTCGACACTCTCTTTTGAGTTCTAACCAGCGTGGTATTTCTCCATGGAGATCTTCGCTTACCAGAGACCACCTTCACCTTGGCTGGTGTATGGCATCAATAACATTTGTAATTTTGGAACTGAAATTATCTACAAGTTCATTCACTGAGACCTGTGAGAGGGCGGGTGTCGAGGAGAAAGCCTCAATAAATTATATATATATATATATATGCGGTTTTGTGATTACCTGTTTGTACATTTGTGTGCAGATAGCACTCTCAAAGAAAACACAGGAATGATTAGAGAGAGCAACATCAGTCACCACCTTGGAAATGTTCAGACCCTTGGAGATGACCAAGTCCAAAGTGCGCCCCTTATTGTGTGTGGGCTCTGTCACATGTTGAGTCAGTCCATAATTATCAAGAACACAAGACAGTTCTTTAGTCCTTCTGTCCTGGGGGTTGTCAACATGGATGTTAAAATCACCAACTATAACTACACAGTCAAAGTCAATACAGATTATAGACAGCAGTTCACCAAAGTCATCAAAAAAGTTTGCACAGTATTTAGGGGGCCTGTAGATATTTAGAAAAATAGCTTCAGAAGAGGAATTCAGCTGAAGAGCCACATATTCAAAAGAAGCAAAATTCCCATAAGACATCTTTTTGCATTGGAGGGACCCAGATAGCAGCTGACTCTGGGCCGGATCCGCCTCCAAACCGGCAGATCCGTGTAACAGTCACGCCCGTTTTACTGCCCCGTTCCAGATACGGCCCGCATGTAGTCACTCAGGAGTGGGCGTGAGCATCCATCAGTCGGTGGAATCATAATAGTTCTGGCCCGGACTCGTCGGAACGAATTGTTTCTTTTTTTTTTTCTTTCGAACCGGTTCATACCGGAGCAGAAGTCAGTCAGTGGAATCGTAGTTGTTCTGGCCCGGGGCCGTCGGAACGAGCGCGCGAACTGTTTCTTTCTTTGGATCAGTTCGGACTGGAAGCTTTGGGGAATGAGTTTATAACGGTAAGTTGAACGATGTTACAGTCAAACAGTTTAGTGAGATTGTTTTTAATAGTGGTGTAATGCTTGTTAACATCATCACATCGGAATGTTTTGACCGGGTTTTAACTTCTTAAAATAGCTAAAACTGTTGAAGAGGCATTGGCTAACGTTAGCTTTTTAGCTGGGCTAGCTAAATTAACTGAATGAACGGATAGCTAAGCTAGCTAGCATTAATAAACAACTTTGTGTGCAGCTAGCATAAAACATTAATGCTGTTTAACATTAGTTAACTTACAACGATGTTGTAACGTTAGTTTCCAACAGCACCAATTGACAGCACCTGTCTCCTTTTTAGGTTCAATCTTTTCTTCACCCCTGGCTGAGAGCCCGGGATTATAGGGTAATTTAAGTTAATTTAAGTATTTTTGGCTTTGATTTGATTTTCAAATCTTGGCTATATTTAAGCATAACGTTATAAAGTTATGATAGGTAAGTTAAGTGTTTAAAAAATCAAAGCCATCTAAAGAAGTTGGAATTTTCATCTATTAATCAAAACGTAAATTCATTATGACAAATAAGGTCTATGGGCGGGAAATCGCATCTCTCCGTGTCTTTTCATTGACTTTGTATGAAATCACACCACGGTAATATGGTTGAGGAGCAAAGAAAAGAGAAAAGAAATATTTTAAAGAAATGCTAACAAGAACTCTGTTGATCAGTAAGTATTTTAGTATACGTATTATATGTGGAGGTGACTAGTAGATGAGAACGATTTTTTATGTAAAATATATTTAAATAGTATATTTTAATATATCAGGGATGTAACTTTAAAGCCAAAAAATAAAAAAAATAAAAAATACTTTGATAGCGGTGGTGAAATAGATCTCAGTCATGACAGCACCGGTTACTCACATAATCACTTCCTCTTTGTAGATTTGCCAGCAAAATAAAAGCACGAGAAGCTTGTTTGCTGTAATGTTTTACATGGAGTTGAATTGAGAGCTTTTACTTATTTACTTTTTTACTAAACGTGATTCCCCTAAATGTCCTCTGCCTGGAGATACTGGGGAAATGTTGGTACCCGCCAATGCCTTTCCATGACCTGATACAGAATCCACACAGATAAATTTGTAATGATAAGATGCACTTATTTAAGGCTGATCCAATACAATCCAGATGTGATTTGATAATTGTTCAGTTCATAATCAGTATGATTTTTTAATAATTAGTTATTCATGAGTGAAATTCTATTTGTTTTGAGTTACTAAATTAAATGCTATAGAAAATTAGGTCTACTGCCACACCAACAATAGTAAACATGGGCATTGAGTACTTTTTTCAACCCTCTAAAGCATTTCTCAAAAAAGTTGGTTATTAGCTTGGCTTACAGGTAATTTTTTCAAAATGTCTGTTAATGACAGCTCATCAACCAATTGACTTTCTCTCTTAACAGAGGCTGTACGGAAGAACCAAGCTGCTAGCAGCGCATCGGACAACGAAATTAACCAGCACGCCATCCGCTGGTTCAACCTGGCCTCTGACCGTGGAGGTGGCTGCAAAGAACGTGCCATGGCCAGAGAGGCATTAACCATGGTAAATCTGTATTTACCCTCTTTTTGAAACGCTCCATTTTAGCACCTGTCTCATTAAAGCCCCCATCCTGAAAAAGCCCAGTCTGCTCTGATTGGCTTGCGAGAAAAATATGCCACTGCTTTGCAAAGATGGTACTTAACCTTGAGTGGGGATACTCAGATGGGGAAGGCGGTGGTTTAATAAAGTTGTATCTTATTTTATCTTATATTCTAATAAGCCTGCATGTGACATAGGAAGGAGAACCAAATCTGAATGGCTTGTTGAAGCACATGTTTTGTGATCTAGGCAACCCACAAAAATCTGTCTGGGTTGTCTTATTTCACAGTTTGATACCCAAATGGGGAGAGAAAAGGGGAGTTTTTCATGATGTCTCCCCTCTAGGGCTGGACGTCTAATTGAAGTAATTGAAACCCAAATTCCGAGTTCTAACGGCTGTAATTTTACCATTTCAGTTATTTAGTTGTTTTATTTCCTGTTAAAATGTCCCCCAGTGTGTGTGTTTATGTACTTTCCCCTTAAAAACCTGTGTGTGTAGTCAGTGACTCCGCCCTGTCCTGCTCAGCTCCCAGAGTCTGGAGCACAGGGAGATGTTAGCTAGTGCTAATTGCCTTAATTTTCCAGCAGCATTTATTTATGAACACACTTTGACCCACACTGATCATTTACTGCCACACTTACAACAACCTCGCTCACTTTCAG
>NW_025743477.1:0-6596 GCF_021292245.1 Micropterus dolomieu
TCTCCTGCTCTCCCTCCCTCTCTCTCTCTCTCTCTCTCCTGCTCTCCCTCCCTCCCTCTCTCTCTCTCTCTCTCTCTCTCTCTCTCTCTCTATCTCACCCCCAACCGGTCGAGGCAGATGGCCGCCCACCCTGAGCCATGGTTCTGCTCGAGGTTTCTGCCTCTTAAAAGGAAGTTTTTCCTTGTCTCTGTCTCCTAGTGCTGCTCTTGGTGGGAACTGTTGGGCTTCTGTAAATATCATCAGAGTACGGTCTAGACCTGCTCTTTTATGAAAAGCGCTGTGAGATAACTGTTGTTGTGATTTGGCGCTATATAAATAAAATTGAAAATTGAATTGAAGTCCAGATCCAAAATGAGCAGGGAAACAGGGAGACACGACAAGTGGGGCAAACCACAAGAGAACATACTGCAGCACCGGGTGACAACGAACAATGACCCGACCAAGACAAGACAGAAACACCAGGTATATATACACAGGGACTAACGAGCAGGGCGGGAGCAACACAGGTTAGGAGCATGAAGCTAACGAGGCAGAGAGAGAGAGACAGCAGGGAAACTGACGGAAAACAGGTTACTGAACACATAACAGACCAGAGGGTAAACTGATAAAGACACAAGCAGACAGATCACCACAAAACTAACACCAACAGGGAAAACAGACAGAAGCTAAGGTAAAATAGAATTCACATAGACCTGGGCAAAACACAGGAGTACACAGACCAGGAGTGAACACTAAGACATGAACTAGGGTACAGGACAAAGAACTAAGATACGAGACAGGACAGATACTAAGTAAGACGGGGATGAATGATAAAGGCTACACAGAGACTGGAGCAGAATGAACAAAATCAGATTAATGAAGCTGGCAGAGAACATAAATAGACAAGCAGACAGAACTCAAGCATAAAGGTACAGAACTAATACATGAGACTGGAACAGAACTGAAATCAGGAAAATACCAAACCACTACTAAACACTAGAATAATTGAAACTCAAAACACGGACTATATAACAGATACTGGACACCAGGCACTAGACAGGACAGAACCCAAAACTCAACATACTATAAGACAGATAATAAACTAAACTCAAAAGTGCAAAACAAGGTATGGCTGACAGGCAGATTATCATTTTTACAATAAAAAGTCTCCTTCAATGGCCCCAGTGAAAAATATATAAAAAGATTTTTTAAAGTCTACTGACTTATGAAGACAACAGCTGTGACATATTTTTTATTTCAGTTTTAACTTATTATACAATAATTTGCAAATATTAATCAAACATATCAAAGAATTCACTGACCTGAGAGACACAAGACACCCAGTAAGATTCTCTCCATCAACGTGCTGCTCTGAGGGCAAACAACCACTCACACTCATTATTAACCTAGTATGCATGTCTTTGGACGGTGGGAGGAAGCCAGAGCACCCGGAGAGAACCCACGCAGACACCTTTTTATTTATTAAACTGCGTTTGTTCCTGAGGCTGTGTTTGTAGTTGGTGCCATATTAGCCAGTGAACTTTTTGTGAAATCTAATAGGGCCCTTTCTTCTTCACTCTTTACGTTGATGTCAGGAATATTATTTATTTTACAGTGACACTGACATTTTTTTTACATGTATTTCCAGTTTTTGAGTTTATACAGTAGTTTTGCAGTTGTAAACACTACGGTTGCTGTTAAAATGTAAATCTATTCCAATACTGTTCTGAATTAAATGATAATTTAAAAAAAGAGCTCAAGGCTTTTATTAAGTTACTGTATTAATCCTGGTTCAAGTGAAAAGGTTTTGGTCAAATTACAAAAAATTAAAAAAGATCAGACCTCTTGACTCCCATGAAACTTTTGACCCTCAAACAGCAAGAAGAAGTGAACAGAGCTGCACCTTTTGTTTATCTGTGTGTAGAAGTAATGTTAGGCATTGGGTTACCAGGCAGCCGGCAGTTGCTTCTACAGGCAACACACAGCAATACACACAACAACTGTGCATGCTGGCGGTATCGAAGGTGTCCTGCAGTGCAGTGCTGCTGAATCACTAACGGTGTCTGAATAGGAGGGCTCATCATGGATGAGGTCATCAGGTGAAAGGTCATAATGTGGGTCATTTTATTTACTGCAAAATTATTATTCATTCATTTTACTGATAGTTTGTTTGGACAGTCCTTCACGAAAGGGCCTTTAAACATCTAATAAAATTAGATAAATTAAGGACATTTTGCTTTGACAAAAGGACACTTTGGGCATCAAAGGACAAAAGGGCAGGTGCTCAAGCACCCAGAGTACCCCCCCTACTTTTGAATGATACCGTGCCTGAAAACCAAACAAATACTCACCTGACAGCCAAATACTGTCGTTCAGTGTAATTAAACCCACGTTTAATGGAAACGGTGATTTAGTCTTAATGTGACCCACTCTGTAATCACAGACGTGATGAGGTAAATACCTGCAAGTTGTTAACATGGGACTCTTTCCCATCTCTGCTATCTATCCCCTTCTCATTTATTATCAACACACCCACATTCAGTAAAACTTTTTGGCACAAATTTGATATATATATACAAGGATCATTGACACTTTTTCACAGAGAAGTTGAACTGATTCCTTTAATTGTCTTTCATGAAGATAGGTTCACAGTGAGTGAAGGAAAGATCTGCCACTCTGTTGTACGGTCTACTTAAAATGACGATTGAACTAACTCCTCTTCACGTTGTTTCCAGACCATATAAAAAGATGGATGTAGCAAAGAGACAAAGTAAAGACAGATTAGCATGTTGCTTTTTCTGCCCTGACTAAACTTTCCTTTCAAATGCTGTAATGTCCACAAATTACCAGAAGACGTCAGTGTTGCACTTTAATTCCTACACACAGCTAATGAAAGCGCTCAGCTTATGTGCAGTACTTGCTCACAACATCATTCATTATTCAGGATGATATATCATATCCTTCCAGTCCTGTATGAAGGTTTGCTTTGTTGCATGTAAATGTGTAAACATAGTTTTATCAGACCGGTTAACAAACTGTAAACCTGAAGCCAAAGCCACGTCCCATATATGTTTTATTATGAAGAAAATTTGATTTCATTAAGACACTTCACTCTGTAATATTGATGATGAGGAACAAAACTCTTCCATGACAGTCTACAGGATGTATTCAGGGTTCTGGTTAAGCACTCGGTACAGTGATAATAGTGTACTGTGTGTATTAGCAGATAGAGAGTACATTCACCAAGTATTACAGATAAACACAAGTACAGTTGGATTTCAGTGTTAGAGCTCAGTCTTGTTCTCCTTCTGGAAGACTTTCCCATCAGGCTCCTCTCTCCACTTCAGGGTGACTCTTATTCCTTTCTCCTTCAGCCAGTCCTGGAGCTGGGAAACACAAATGGCAGCTATTTTGACACGTTTGCTCAAAACTACATTGTTGAGAGTTAGCTTGTGTTTGGCCTGCTATCCATAGGGAAACAAGAAAGACACACGCCAAACAAAACAATGGGCCTCAAGATTTTCGAAGTGTCTCAGGGTGGATTATGGAGACTCACCTTTTTCAGCATGTCAGCTTTCACAGCAGGGTCATTCAGATCCACAGAGGAGTCCTCCAGCTTTATCTTCAGCTTTACCGCCTGCCTGCTTACTGGTGTGTAGACACAGAGAAGAACAACATGTGTGGAATTACATTTGTGATACCAAACTCATACATGTAAATGAGCACCATGTCTGAGAACAGTTTAACATCAGTTATTCTCTCTCGTCCGCTGCAGCTCAGTAAACCACTCACCAGGGACGCTGTAGCAGACAAATGGTAATCTGGTTTCACAGGGAAGAAACTTCCATGTTCCTGAACTCTGCAAAGCTGCAACACCGCATGCGACCCTCATCGAGCCTAATGGGTTGGAACCTGAGTACCAGTTTGTGAATGAGAAGCTACTCCCATCAGACCAGTAAAAGTCAGGATCTCTGAACAAACCAACCCATGCCAAGTATCCAAACGGCACTTTGTTTGCAACCGCCTGGTTCTCATTCTGGTTCCTCACAATGGCCAGGTCTATAAAGTTCTTCCTGCAGTAGCTCTGAGCACTGGACCAACTCATTGCTACTTTCACACCAACAAATTCAGGATTCAGCTGAGTTCCTGCAGTTAATTTTTAAAGACAGGGAATTGTTAAGTTCACATATATTAAGGATGAATCCTGACAGAATCAGAAATACATACAGAAATAATTAAATGCTCAATAAATAGACATCTAATTAAATGCACAAAAATACAGTCAATAAATAAATGTAGGCAATAATTAAATTATACAATAACAATGCAAAGGAAGAATAAAACAGAAAAAAATAGTAACACACATATAAACAAATACATTTAAAAAAGATTGTACAGGACAATAAATAAATAAGATTATTAACACAAATTTGATGTCTCACTGTATAATTCAGAGATGCTCGCAAGTCTTTGAGCCAGAGTCCAAGTCAAGTCAAGTGGTTATTACGAATGTTGTATCACCTGCTGCGTTCAATGCAGGTTGCTTATAAAACTGCATAGCTATAAGAAATACTGTAACTGTAACCTGATTTCATTAAAGAGCACAACCATGTAATGTGCAATGCAATTACTGACGGCTTATTAAATACTGTGAGTCCACATACTCCCCAGACTCTTAAATCCTTAAATGAAAAGTCTTAAATCCAGTGTAACGTTATAACTAAATAAAACTGTAAGGTTACATGATCAACAATAAACCTGTAACTTCTTACCAGCCTAACTCCAACTCCAACTCAAACTGAAGTCCCCATCTCTGGTATAATTTAATAACTGCCCACACACACATACTTACCTCTGTAACAGATAAAGTAACGTCCTGCAAAGCAATTATCATCCCACCAAGTTCCATCCTTTGCAACTTTCACACAGAATTCACGAGCTGAGTAAAAGTCTGGTTGGCTGTCATACTTCCAGTTCCTATATTCAGCTCCTGTCCCTGTGTAGCCGTCTGACCACCTCCAGTTGATTTTGGTGTACAGGCCAATCCAGACATTAGAGCTGAGACCAAAAGATGAAACTGTGTTAAGAAACTTGTTTATTTCGTCAGTGTTTTCAATGGTGGCCAGGTCCATGTATATCTCTCTGCAGTAGGTCTGAGCTTCAGTCCAGTTCATAGGATCAGCAACATAGTGGTACTGATGTGGGAGGCATGAGGAGAAGATGTCCCAACCTGTGAGGGGAACAAGTGTGATTTGTTAAAGGTGGTACCCACAGTCTGAGTTTGTCTGTTAACATTACTGAAGGTTTTAATTTGTTGGTGGGCTGATTGGATCTGTATTAACATTAATATCTCATAAAATAGATTTTAAATGTTTATTGCCATTGTCATTTTACACTACCTATTGCAGCTGACTGTTTGTGAACACGTCACTGAATGGATTAAGCCCTAAATTTACAGCCCCCGACTAATTTCACAATCCGGTCGACTTTCTGCCACATCATTGAAAGTTTATGGAACTCACTAAATAAAACTGTAAGGTTACATGATCAACAATAAACCTGTAACTTCTTTCCAGCCAACGGTAATAATTAACGTGATGGCAGCCAGCGGGACGTAAATCACTACGTTAATCAACTACCACAAGTTTGGCAAGTAAACAAACGCTCATCCATCTTTTCAGAACAAACGACAGGCGGAGTAAACCTCTCGTAGGTCGTAGCTGAAGCAAAAAGCGAGCTAAATGGCCAGTGCTGAGCTAAACATGTTTACTCACCACAGGTGACTAACCTATTTTGCGTTCAGCGCTTCTTTGTTTGGGTCTTGTTGTATGAAGTTTAAAAGCCAAAGTTTATGATTAATGGCTCAGCAGCTGCAGGGGTTTGTTGTCCGCTCTCACTCACGTGCGGCCGCGTGCAGCAGATGCTATGTGGCATGTAGGCAGTTTACAGGGAACAGAGGGAGGGGAATAACTTAATAATAAACATTGTTCACGAGTCCCGCACTTCGAGTCTGACTCAAGTCTGATGTCTTTTGAGGACAAGTCTCAAGTCGAGTCTCAAGTCACTGTGTGTGTGTGACTTAAGTCACACTCGAGTCTGAGTCTCTAACTCGAGTTCCTGTCTCGGCTAAGTACCATTTTGAAGTAGTCAAAGTTTACTTGAGTATTTCCATATTCTGCTACTCTATACTTCTACTTTACATTTTAGAGGAAAATTTTGCACCGTTAACTCCACGGTATTTATCTGACAGTTACAGTTTCTCACAAAAGTGAGTGCATCCCTCACATCTTTGTAAATATTTGATTATACCTTTTCATGTGACACTGAAGAAATGACACTTTGCTACAGTGTAAAGTAGTGAGTGTACAGCTTGTATAACAGTGTAAATTTGACACACAGCCATTAAATATCCAAATTGTGCCCAAAGTGTGGCCACCATTATTTTCCAGCTCTGCCATAACCCTCAGCAGAGCTTCACAGGTTTCCACTGGAGTCCTCTTCCACTCCTCCATGACGACATCACGGAGCTGGTGGATGTTAGAGACCTTGCGCTCCTTCACCTTCTGTGTTTGAGGAGGCCCCACAGATGCTGAACAGGGTTTAGGTCTGGAGACATG
>NW_025743477.1:6616-11413 GCF_021292245.1 Micropterus dolomieu
TTTGTTGTCCGCTCTCACTCACGTGCGGCCGCGTGCAGCAGATGCTATGTGGCATGTAGGCAGTTTACAGGGAACAGAGGGAGGGGAATAACTTAATAATAAACATTGTTCACAGGTCCCGCACTTCGAGTCTGACGTCTTTGGAGGACAAGTCTGAAGTCGAGTCTGAAGTCACTGTGTGTGTGTGACTTAAGTCACACTCGAGTCCCTGTCTCGGCTAAGTACCATTTTGAAGTAGTCAAAGTTTACTTGAGTATTTCCATATTCTGCTACTCTATACTTCTACTTTACGTTTTAGAGGAAAATTTTGCACCGTTAACTCCACAGTATTTATCTGACAGCTACAGTATCTCACAAAAGTGAGTACACCCCTCACATTTTTGTAAATATTTGATTATACCTTTTCATGTGACACTGAAGAAATGACACTTTGCTACAATGTAAAGTAGTGAGTGTACAGCTTGTATAACAGTGTAAATTTGCTGTCCCCTCAAAATAACACATCATGTAAATGCTCCTACAGGAGCCTCAAATCCTCAAATGTACTTGTATAGCGCCTTTCTAGTCTTTTCGACCACTCAAAGCGCTTTTACACTACATCTGCATTCACCAGTCACACACATTCATACAATGAGCCTAAGTGCTCAAACAGAAACTAACATTCACACTCACTCATACACTGGCGGAATAGCCGTTCAGTATCTTGCCCAAGACACGCAACCAGGGGGAGCCAGACCTTCTGATTAACGGCCAACCCGCTCTACCACCTGAGCCACAGCCGCCCACAGCCATTAATGTCTAAACCGCTGGCAACAAAAGTGAAAATGTCCAAATTGTGCCCAAAGTGTGGCCACCATTATTTTCCAGCTCTGCCATAACCCTCTTGGAGTTCAGCAGAGCTTCACAGGTTTCCACTGGAGTCCTCTTCCACTCCTCCATGACGACATCACGGAGCTGGTGGATGTTAGAGACCTTGCGCTCCTTCACCTTCTGTGTTTGAGGAGGCCCCACAGATGCTGAACAGGGTTTAGGTCTGGAGACATGATTGGCCAGTCCATCACCTTTACCCTCAGCTTCTTCAGCAAGGCAGTGGTCATCTTGGAGGTGTGTTTTGGGGTCGTTATCATGTTGGAATACTGCCCTGCGGCCCAGTCTCCGAAGGGAGGGGATCATTCTCTTCTTCAATATGTCACAGTACATGTTGGCATTCATGGTTCCCTCAATAAACTGTAGCTCCCCAGTGCCGGCAGCACTCATGCAGCCCCAGACCATGACCCTCCCACCACCATGCTTTACTGTAGCCGCCACACGCTTGACACCATCTGAACCAAATAAGTTTATCTTGGTCTCATCAGACCACAGGACATGAATCCAGTAATCCATGTTCTTAGTCCGCTTGTCTTCAGTAAAGTGTTTGCGGGCTTTCTTGTGCATCATCTTTAGAAGAGGCTTCCTTCTGGGACGACAGCCATGCAGACCGGTTTGATGCAGTGTGCGGCGTGTGATCCGAGCACTGACAGGCTGACCCCCCCCACCCCTTCAACCTCTGCAGCAATGCTGGCAGCACTCATACATCTATTTTCCAAAGACAACCTCTGGATATGACGCTGAGCACGTGCACTCAACTTCTTTGATCGACCATGGCGAGGCCTGTTCTGAGTGGAACCTGTCCTGTTGAACTGCTTTATGGTCTTGGCCACCGTGCTGCAGCTCAGTTTCAGGGTCTTGGCAGTCTTCTTATAGCCTCAGCCATCTTTAAGTAGAGCAACCGTTCTTTTTTTCAGCTCCTCAGAGAGGTCTTTGCCACGAGGTGCCATGTTGAACTTCCAGTGACCAGTATGAGGGAGTGTGAGAGCGATAACACCAAATTTAACACACCTGCTCCCCGTTCACACCTGAGACCTTGTAACACTAACGAGTCACATGACACCGGGGAGGGAAATCAGAAGAATCAGAATCAGAAGGAGCTTTATTGCCAAGTAATGTTTTACACAACAAACATACAGTCGACATAAATAAATGTGGAAATATATAAATATGGAATGGATAATGCGAGTTATATAAGAATAATAAAAAGAATAGAGAAAAATAATACAATACAAAATGGCCAATTGGACTTTTCCTTGTAATTTAACAATTCTTTAACAGAAGTAAAGGATCTGAACTCTTCCTCCACCGCTGGCAGATTTTTACACTAAAAAGTCTCCTTCAATGTCCCAAGTGAAAAAAAATTAGTCTAGTAACTTGTGAGGACAACAGCTGTGACTTATTTTTTATTTCAGTATCAACTTATTATATAATAAAATGCAAACAGTCATCAGAAATATCAAAGAATTCACTGACCTGAGAGACACAAGACACCCAGTAAGATCCTCTCCATCATTGTGCTGCTCTGAGGTCTGTGTGTCAATTTAAACCACTAAGAGGAGTTTTGCATTTTTTATTCAAAAAGCATTGTGAAGGCAGACTTATGAAAATTTTTATTTCCACAATGTTTTTTTTTTTCAGTCTTTTGTTTTCACCTTTGTTTGTCCTGGGCACGTTTTTTTTGATGCGGTCAGTTCACCTCAATTACAAAACACGTATGTTCTCACTTATCTCAGGTGGGATCAGGCCATGAAGATGGATTTGTTTTTATTGGACCAGGATAGAAAGAGATTTCTGCTTCCTCCCCAATACATTTGAGGTGAATAGAAATAATTTTATAGTCCATTTAAAAAAAAAAATCTTCCAGAGACAGGGTCCCCATTACTTTGGGGTCCACACTATCCAGAGAATTCACCGTCCACAGGCTTCATTGGGACTCTGTCTTCAGTAGAAAGCAGGGTAACACTTTCAATGAAGGTCATCGCTATAATGACTTATGCATATATTTATAACACGATATAGTGCGTCCATAAGACATTATAACAGTTGTTATAATCACTTACAAACATGCATTAGGCGCTATAGCAAAGTTCATAACGTATTATGACCTTTTGATTTAATGTTTTATATCTAATAGTAACACCAGTTTATATCAATGTGCGGCAAGAATCTCCGACCATGTTCCATAATACATTATAACCACCGACTCTGCCTCGTTGTGAATAAACTTTAGTCACCATTTAGAATTATTGATATAAAATGGAATAATAGCTTATAGTAATGTTTAACGTTATGTAGTATGTCTTTGTTTGCTTTACGTAAAAAAAGATACATCAAGATGGATCGCTGCCCTCTGAATTGTAATCAAATCGAATCGTGAGGTGCCAAGAGATTCTCATTCCTACTGCCCAAACAGTATTCCCATTCAGTTACTTTAAAATGTCTTTTAATAGGCTACGTTTTGTGAAGTGGTTGTCTTTAATCGTCCACTGCATCTGTTAGGGCCCGTCCATAGGCTCGCCATTCATCTGTGACAACATCTGAGCCTCTTCTTACACGATGTTGGTCAGCAACAGGTCTTCTCTTGAGCGATCTTTCACCACCCTGTGAATTAGTGTCCTTGATGTTATTATGTTGTGTTTTTGTGCTAAACTGCAAAATGTTCAAAATTCATACAGATTGTTCATAAAGTGAAGAAACACAAATAAAAATAGTTTTCCTGCACAAAGTGTGTCACTTTACTTAAAGCAAACAATTATTTCTAAATGAAAAAATTAGAAAAAACATTTAGAAAAAATTCTAAATGGTGACTAAAGTGTATTCACAACGAGTCGGTGGTTATAATGTACTATGGAACATGGTCGGAGATTCTTGCCGCACATTGATATAATACGTTATGAACTTTGCTATAGCGCCTAATGCATGTTTGTAAGTGATTATAACAATTGTTATAATGTCTTATGGATGCATTATATCGTGCTATAAATTTTTGCATAAGTCATTATAGCGATGACCTTCATTGAAAGTGTTACCAAAAGTAGTTTAGATGAAACCTGGTCACAGAGAAGCTGGATGTTTGAAATGTTAATTTATTATTAAAGTAGAAAATGAAATTAAGGAAATAATACATACTTAATGTGTACTAGAAATGCGAAACTAGAAATTAACTGAGGCTAATTAGATTTATAAACCATTAATTTCCTTGTAATTTAACAATTCTTTAACTGAAGTAAAGGATCTGAACTCTTCCTCCACCGCTGGCAGATCATCATTTTTACACTAAAAAGTCTCAATGGCCCAAGTGACAGTCTAGTAACTTGTGAGGACAACAGCTGTGACTTATTTTTTTATTTCAGTATCAACTTATTATATAATAAAATGCAAACAGTCATCAGAAAGTAAGACCAGTAAGATCCTCTCCATCACTGTGCTGCTCTGAGGTCTGTGTCGATTTAAACCACTAAGAGGAGTTTTGCATTTTTTATGCAAAAAGCATTGTGAAGGCAGACTTATGAAAATGTTTGTTCCCACAAGGTTTTTTTTTTTCAGTCTTTTGTTTTCACCTTTGTTTGTCAAGGGCACGTATATTTGATGCGGTCAGTTCACCTCAATTACAAAACACATGATCTCAGGTGGGATCAGGCCATGAAGATGGATTTGAGGTGAACAGAATTAATTTTTTAGTCCATTTAAAAAAATCAACATCTTCCAGAGACAGGGTCCCCATTACTTTGGGGTCCACATTATCCAGAGAATTCACCGGCAAAAGTTTTCATTGGGACTATCTGTATGAATACAGCCTTTGTTCATGTCTACTATCAGGACTTGTATTTTCAATCTGCGGTAACCTGCTCCTATGCACATACACAAACATTAATACATAACCATGTGCAGTTATTTACAGGCTCAACTTTATAAATGTAACAAGTT
>NW_025743478.1:0-20342 GCF_021292245.1 Micropterus dolomieu
GCGATTTTACCGACCTCTAGTTGGATTGAGGCCAGAGTTTTTTTAATATCTTCCATATTGCCAACACTCGTAAGCTTTCTCGTTTTTATAATACCAAAACGGCACTTCGATAACTTTAGCTTGGTATCTCTGGAGGATCAATTCCCCAACAGAGAAAATACTGCAATCAGCTCAAACGTGAGTTGAGCATAAACATGAACACACACCCGCTTTACGAGCGCCATCTTGATCAAGCACAATTGAAAAGCCAATAGATGTCAAAAAAGCAGATCCGAGGCCAACGAAGCAAAACAGGGTCCCTCCAAGCCAACAAGGAGATGCCTCCCCCGGACTCCAATGCACAAACTAAACGCCCAGCAGCCATTCAGAGACCCTGCCCAGGGAAAAAGCACAATGCATCAAGATGCATCGACAATCGCCCCACAATCCCACCGCAGAGACCCCCACCCCCATAAGCCAGGACACCCTGCGAAACCCTCAAAGCGCAAAGGACCCCAGACCGCATGTCCAGAGGCATCCATGTTTGTTCCTTGTCGGCTACGGTAGAAACAGGACAACAAAATACAGCGACCTCCACAGCAGGGGGTGCCCGCGATTATGTGGATATAAATGACTGAGTCTAAGGTAATAAAAACATAATGATTCATTATGTCAGGTCTTTATACACCACTGGAAACATAGTTGTGGATCTTATATTGCATTTCTGTCAATAGATATTAGACACTGGACCTTTATTATAAAGAGGTGCAGGTGCGTTTTCTCGAGTTTCTCTGTTTTATTACTAGTGTAAAAATAATTATATTTTACATCACAGCTGTGTTCAGCATGTAAATATTTTTAACTGATTTATTTACAGTGACACAATAAAACAGAATAATTATTAATTTAATAATCATAAGTTTAATTTAACTTTAAATATTAATTGTGTTAGTTACTCACTCTGTTGCCATGGTGATGGCTGGTAGAGAGGGCTGCAGACAGTGAGGCTGAAACAGGTGTTGGTGTCTGGATGAAAAACCAAAAAGATAACTGTAACTATGTTTTCATTCATCTGTAATGAAGAAAAGTTACACAATGAAATGATTCCACATCTCCATCAGACTGCTAACAGGAGAACAACTGAACTCTGACTGTTTCTGCAGTAACAGTAATGAATGTGATGTCTCGTTGTCTCTTTGGTTGAACCCAGTCTGCTAAAGGTTCTGTCCACATGCAGCTGATCCAACAAACACACAACGCTGCCTGGGTTAGGTTACTTTACCTGCACGAGGAGGAAATACTGAACACATCTGCAGTCTGCCAGCACTAAATGTCTAGACTGAATCTGTGCAACGTTCACTGACCAACATATTTCTATTATTTCGTCATAATATTTTGTGTGTGAAGGGGTTGCAACCTCACATTAAATCTATCCACTTGCCAGATTTTTCTGTTAGCTTTCACGGCTAGTGGCTGATCCTAAGTGAAGCCTCTTGCTCCCAACACAACACAGACTCCATATATTGTGATTTTGTGCTTTAGTTGGTTCAAGTTATATGACGTTAGCTGGCAGGTGCACCAAGCAGTTGCTGAGGTTATTTGGTGCAATATTCTATAGCTGTATGGCTTTCAACATAGCTTCACCAGCTAACGTGACCCATATTATCCTGTGTTCCACCAATATTATGCGTTATAGGTATTATAGAGATGCAAGGTAGCGACAGCTACTTTAGCATGGACCCACTGCTGTTTGTATCCTAACATTCAATTTAGATTTATTGTTGATACTCAGGTACACATAATAACATGATCCACATAATATACAATACTGGACATAGGACAGCACCTCAGTTGAAGATCCCTAATCTAACTGTCAAAAAGTCAGGCGACAATCTCATTATAACATTCAGTCCAGCTCACTGACTGTTTCATTATCATCCAACACATTTAGCTGTGCTCACATTGTTGAGCCTCCGGTGAAAGTTATTCTATACAAATAGTAATTGGAAAGCAGCAGGCGAGCTAACACAGATGTATCACTTTGGCTAAAGCATCGTGTAACGAGCGTGGATTATTTTAACCTCAGGCTGATGAAAATATTACTGTAACGTTGCAGTGGGAGTTTACATGAGTTTCCAGCATGTTGTGTGAAGCTGCCTGCTGCTGTGTCAGATTATGTTCGCAACTGAGTTTGTCCACATATATGAGCACACACCAGGCTACATTCTGAAAACTACAGTCAGTGGAGATATTGGCATCGATCAGCCTGACTTTATTACTGACAACATAACACACCAATGTTGGGATTAGGGTTTAAATGGCATCAATATATAAATATTAAATAAAATAATAATGAATATACTATACTATTTTGGAATTTATTTTCATGTGTTAAATAAAAACATTTTCAACAATTCAAATTGAATCAATGCATCATGCAAATGTGCCTATAGAAATATTCAAATGTATATGTAACTATTTATGGGGACTATTAACAATAAATGTATTGCAACAGAAGGATATTAATATAATATAAAACGGTTTAATAGGGACAATTCACAATGAAATAACAAAACATTACCACATAGTTTATCTGTTCATTTGGCTTAGTACTGTGTGCAGGAACGTTTATGGCCTAATGCTGGGAAAAATACAGATTTCTATAAAATAATAATAAGGATAATCTTAAGGAGTAATAAGTAAAAAGTAACTAATTACAATTTCTGAGCAACTTGGTCGCAACTGAATATGACCGACATGAGGAGGCAGCGTTACCATGACTGGCTGCTTCACTGAGGCTCTTTATTCTAATAAATAATAAGCCTCTACTACCACTGTGTAACTTTAATTTAAATAGTCAGTGTAATTACTTTAACTATGGATCTCTATTCAGTGTTCATGGTTCATGTTAACCTTTACTATCACTCAAAGCATCAACAGCAGAGAGAACCTGAGGAGGAATCAAGCGTGAAGCTTCCGGTCAGAGAACTGAAGTCCCTGAAACCTGCATTCTATGGAACGGCCAGCAGGGGGCGACTCTTCTGGTTGCAAAAAGAAGTCCGGCTCCATTAGAAATAATGTGAAAAAATTATTTTATTCCCTCAGTAAACACTTTCCTGATGAGTTTCTGGTCTCAGTCGCTAGTTTCAAGTCTTCTTCAACACAGCATGATGTTCATTTAGTAAATTATGGTCCCATTTAGAGGAACAGAGACCAGGAAGCAGGGGAGGCTCTGGGGCGGGGCTACAAGCTGATTGACAAGTCATTACCATGGCGACCTGCCGTTAGCACCACTCTCTCATCCAAATACAGTCATTTCATCTGCAGGGTTTAATTCAGGAAACCTTGCAAATTTATATAATAATCATACATTTATTTGTGCTTTCAATCACAGTGTGTCCAAAGTTACTCTGTGGCCTGTTTTGCAGGTAGCCTGGAAACTCCTCTGGTCTGCTGGCCAGCCTTTAAAAGTCCCTGTCTAGCTCCGCACCCTGCAGCCAGGAGCAGCAGGCACCACTGTTCTTTGTCTGTTGAACTTTGTTTGCAATAAACCTTATTTTATCATAATGTTGTTGTATGTTGCCTCCCTTGAGCCAGAGTCGTAACAGTGCTTTACAAAGTCATATGAGTAAAGCATCATTTCCATGTTCCTAACAGACTGTTAGTCCGTCACCGCTGATGAGCCTGACAGTGAAGGTTGTTATCTGTAATTAACAGAAAATTTACTACATTTTTATATTTTCTATTCCAAAAATGCTTTACAAACTTTCCCTTTAACTCTGTTGTACAGAGCGGTTCATTCTGGGAATGAGTCTCTGCCCCGAGAGAAGACGGTCAAGTATTTTGGGCTTGTGGTGGGAACTCCGTTGAATCCGACACTTGTGTTTCTGTAGATTTATCTGTAGATGAACTCGTCTCAGGAAGTGTGTTATTTATTGTAATTCAGGGTCAGCATTATCTCATCACAGCTGTCACTACATTGGTTACAGTGTGTTGTGATGTCTCGTTCCTTCCTACCACACAGGAGGAGAAGTTCCACCCGGTTCCATCCAGCGCACAGTTCAAAAGACAGCATCCACGATGGTATGGGAGAGCATGTCAGTGCCACATCACCATCTGAGTCACTCTGAGCCCAGCGGTAACATAAATCAGGAGAAACAGTCAATGCATCAATATGTCTTAAATTCCCATTACAGACTCAAAGAATTTCAGATCAACATGTAACGTGTTGTGTAATGTGGGTGTGGTTCAGATGGACCTGAGCCTGAAGGTGCAGCTCTGGATTTACGCCATTTCAAAAAAAGTTGGCACAGTGTGTACAATGTAAAGAGAAACAACTATTTTTGGAAGCTGGGTTGTAACCAGTCGATCTGCTTTGCAAACCACAGCTGTGTTCAAAAGCTTTAATTAGTAACTAGCAGATTTACTGAGTTTCCTTGTGAGGGTGTCTGGGCTCAGACCAGGGCTGGGCGAGTTTATGTTCACACGCACAGACTTCACTCTGGAAATAACTTGATAGCATATTACATTACAAGTTGCTTTCACAGGTAAAGCAGCAGTGAACACACAGAGTGCAGATGTAGTCCTGGTCCAGGTTTCTCTTTGTAGGGGCTTTCTAGCTGACCTGGGACCAGGAAGAAGCTGAAGGGCGGGACGGGGAGTGGAGCATCTGAGCTATGTGACTTAACCTGTTGCCACTACGACTGGACCTGAATAAGTGGGCTGAACAGAAAGGATGGATGGTACTGTTCAGTAAGTGACATCATATTACTGTCAGCTTCGCCACAAATCCACACAGCATATACGTGTTCTCCAGAATGTATGAGGCAAAGAAAATTAGTAGGAAACGTATTTTGTAGGAGACAGACTCACTCAGGAAGATGTGATCTGAATAACTGTCACCTTTTCAATGATGTTAAATCACAGTGGAAAGTAATGAGAAACCCAGAACCAAAACCTTCCTGGGTCTTCTGGGTCGTTTCAATTGAGTGTTATTACAACAACAAACTAAACACACTGATTGTAAAAGACATCTATAAAAATCTGTTATATCAAGTGAATCTATCTCATCTTTCAGGTTTGTTAAAGTCTAAAAAAAGTATTTCATCGTCTCTTTCTCAGAGTTCTTACCTGTGCTGTTGGCTTCAGGATGATCTGTGATGCTGAGGAGGAACAAAGTGTTTATATCCCCAGCAGAAACTTTCCAAGTGGAATCTCCCCTCCCTTTTGTCAATAGCTCATACTTTTGGTTTACCTTTTATAAAAAACTTCAAATATGAGGAAAACGGAGAGAGTTGCTGTGAAATCATGTGACCACAGAGCGTCCCTCCTTTCTGGGAGGATAAAACACGTCCTGCCTCCTCAGCATCACAGATCGTCCTGAAGCCAACGGCACAGGTAAGAACTCTGAGAAAGAGACGATGAAATACTTTCTAATGTGCAGGTCAGGATTTCAGACTATATTAAAGATTATAATGGGACAAAGATTCTCTTCACATAATAACTGATATTTATAAGTGTCCTCATTAAACAGTGTGTTAGGTTCATTCTTTTTCACTGAAAAGGCGACAATGCTTTCAATGACTTATTCTATGAGTTACCCTGTCTGCTACAAAAAACCTTGCCTACTGATTTGCTTTGCCAGGTTTTGGATGACAGCTAATTTGCGTGTGGATGTGACACACTTTTCCAGATAGAGTTGTAGCGGCAACAGGATAAGTAACGTCACTCAGACGCTCGTCTCCCTGTGCCGCCGTCTAGCGCCTTCTGTGGGATCCCTAAGCATTTCCAGAGTCAGCTAGAAAGCCCCTACAAGGAGGCATCCAGATCAGATGCTTGAACCTCCTCAGATGACTCCTTACATCATAAAGGAGCAGTGGTCCTTCTCTGAGGACTCTGTAAGTCTGAGCTCAGACACCCTAACAAGGAAACTCATTTCATCTGCTTGTGTGGACAGACTAATAGTTTCAGTATTTAGCCAAAGCTCCTGAACACAGCTGTGGTTTGGAAAGTAGACCAACTAGTAAATCAAGAGCTGCACCTTCAGGCTCAGCTCCCTCTGAAAACAGACTAACAGCCTGTTAGGAACATGGAAATGACCAAGATGCAAGGTTTCCTGAATTAAACCCCACAGATGAAATATGTTGTATGTTTTTAGGGCTTGGCACGTTAACACATCATTATTGTGTTAACACATTAATTAATTGACAATAATTTCATCACACATTAATGCAGTTTTTAAAAATGATTATTGTTTTGAAAGTCCGTAGCTCACTGGCTTTGAAAACTTTACTTTATTTCTTTACAAGAAATATTTTATTGCTGCTTTGCGGCTGCTATGTTATTGCACTTTTGTGTATATAGCAGTATATTTAAATAAAAAGTGCACAATAGACTACTTTAGAATTCATTATTTAATTTCACGCATAAGAATGCGATTAATCGCCATTAAAAATGTAATCATTGCCCATAACTAGTTAAAAACTGAAGCCCTGTCTCGCTCTGTTGGGGATTGTAAGCAGCACTTTATCAGAGGTGCTGAAGTCAACGTGTGTTTTTGTTCGTGAGATTTCTACCTGATCATAGTTAGTTTGTTTGTATGTAGTAAAATATTATGAATTCTCTTTAAATAGGCTAATAACGTTAGTCTCCTAATATTATGATTTTTTTCTTTACATGTTAGAGAATACAGATACATGGGAGAGATTCTGAATGTGCAGAAAGTTTTGATCATAAGCAGATAAGTTATGATATGATAAGTTATTAACAGCTAACGGTTTAATTTATCACTGAGATAAAAAAGGGGCAACAAACACATTTAAATAGGTTACTACCCCACAAAAGACACAGAAGAGGAGATAAGACTTGTGTGTTGACTCAGCAGGGATGATATTAAATAAGCTGATCCAATCTTTCCCATTTGTTCATTTCTTTTTGGCAGCCCGCCACAATGTCAATGCTGACCGCCACATATTGAGTTTCGTTTTTCTTAAAATTGTATTTGATTGCAGAGAGTAGCACATCCTCTCGTTCGTCCCTCTCTCTCTCTCCCTCATGACCACAGCTGCACAAATCTGTCCAATACAACACTGTCAATGTCGGAGACTCACCTGTTAAAAGTTATTAGCAAGCATGCAAGGAGCCTAGCTAATAAGGAGAGCTAAGTTAATGTTAGAATACAGCTGGGTTTTCAAGGCTAACACAACTGGAGCCCCCCCCCCCCCCCCCCCCCCCCCCCCCCCCCCCCCCTTCCCGCTGTGCGCAAGTTACACTCTCATTCTGTGGAAAAAACTGCTGATCAGGAGATCATATTATTATATATCATATATTTTGAAAATTGATGCAGAAAAGGCAGAAGGGAGCTGCATAATGGCCCAAAAAATGTTTGAAAACCACTGATCTAGACTTCTCAGGTGGTCTGGGATCAGGTCTGCTTTCTGTCCCCAAACAGGAGAAGCAGCGTTCAGTTTTTTCTGTATATCTGGAACAAACTACCAGATAACTGCAGCTTTGCTGAAGCTGTAAGTTCTTTTAAATTAAGACTGAAGACTTTTATTTTTACCATTGCCTTTAATTAAATCAAATGTAAGGCAGCGGATTAATATCGCACACTGCACTGTGACTTTTACTGTCCCGATTTACCCTGTTTATTCCGTATTTAACTCTTTAAAATTTATTTTATCCTGTTTTTATTTTCTATTCTACCCTTTAAAAATGATATTTTACTGCGTTTTTTTCAGTTTCCCTGTGTTGCTTTTATGTTTTATGTAAAGCAGTTGAAATGTGCTACACTAATAAACTTGCCTTGCCTTAGTAACTGATGGAAGTTCTCCTTTAACATCTGAGCTCCTGTTAGCAGTCTGATGGAGATGTGGAATCATTTCATTGTGTAACTTTTCTTCATTACAGATGAATGAAAACATAGTTACAGTTATCTTTTTGGTTTTTCATCCAGACACCAACACCTGTTTCAGCCTCACTGTCTGCAGCCCTCTCTACCAGCCGTCACCATGGCAACAGAGTGAGTAACACAACTAATTTTTAAAATTAAATTAATACAAATTGTGGTAAAGTACATACATAAACACAAACTTACTGTTCATCACTTTAACTGCAGCACATGTTGATGGAACATTCACCGACAAATCAATGCAGAGGGAACTGGTAGATGATTACAAATACTTAAGAACAATATTAGATGCCAAATTGTTAGGGAATTCTAACTTGAGAAGTCTTTATAAGAAAGGTCTACAGCGTTTATATTTTATGCATAAACTGAGACAGATTGGTGTGGACAGAGATACATTGGTCCTCTTCTATTGCTCCTTTGTGGAGAGTATTAAAGGGGTAATATGTAGTTTTCAGCGTCCACTAGCAGTGCAGTTTTACGATTGCAACCAGGCGTGTGCTTGTATGCGTGCTCAGCTGTACTTTCATACAGAGATCCAACAACAAACGGCTTTCACACTGACATGTTCAGGCTCTGTTACTTCAACGTTCCCAACTCAGAGGCAGATGAACTCATGTTTTTCAATTAAATGACTTCATCAACACTCTGGTGGTACACAGGATAGTAATAGGTCGCATTAGTTGGTGAAGTAATTAAATTAAATTAAATTAAATTTTATTTATATAGCGCCAAATCACAACAACAGTTATCTCACAGCGCTTTTCATAAAGAGCAAGTCTAGACCGTACAGTTCCCACCAAGAGCAAGCACTAGGCGACAGAGGCAAGGAAAAACTTCCTTTTA
This sequence comes from Micropterus dolomieu, assembly GCF_021292245.1. NCBI lineage: Eukaryota > Metazoa > Chordata > Actinopteri > Centrarchiformes > Centrarchidae > Micropterus > Micropterus dolomieu. Next base: position 8,732 of record NW_025743478.1, read on the forward strand.
AGAGGCAGAAACCTCGAGCAGAACCATGGCTCAGGGTGGGCAGCCATCTGCCTCCACCGGTTGGGGTGAAGGAGAGAGAGGGGGAGAGAGAGAGAGAGAGGGGGGGGGGGGGAGAGAGAGAGAGAGAGGGGGGGGGGGGGGGGGGGGGGAGAGAGGGACATGTCCCGATCAAAGATAACTCCAAGATTCCTCACAGTGGATCTGGAGGCCAGGACGATGCCATCCAGGGAAACTAGATCTTGTGATGTTTAGTTGTGTTAGTGCATTATCTGGGTTTGTCTGCTCCCCTGTGATCACTGTGTCCTGTCTGTTCTCTCCAAGTGTCTGTGTCTTATGTCTCCATGTTAGTGGTCAGATTGAAGTAGATAAAAAGAGTTTGCTTTGGCGGAGGCGGTCCTTATCGGCCTCTGCTGGCGACCCGTAGGAGCTACACAGACATGCAATCGATTCTTCTCTTCAAAAAAGAGAAAGAGCCACTTGCAGCCCTGTAGGATGTTCTGTTCTCAAGCTGTGGTCTGTAAAGCATGGGAGTGCTTTTGGTCATTTATATTGACTGTTTTTATCAGTATTTCAATGTTTTGGAAGCTTTGTTATTTGGAACGTGATTGTATGGAGAGAAATAATGTTTTGAAGATAACTCCCAATAAAAGTGAACATATAAACGGTAAATATGGCCAAAACATTCGCTTGGTATATTTTTGAAAGATTGTGTAATTGTGTAACTGTTGTATATCATTGTCTTTTCATCAAATTTACATTTACAGTTGTATTCCAGGTGTATTAGAAGATATTCAGGTGCATTATAATGTATCTTATGATGGTTTCGATGGTTTATTGCATTAAAATATAGCTTTTTTTACCAGGCGAGGATGAAAATATCAGATTTTTCCTTTATTGCTTCTCCATGTAGTCTGTAATGGTAAAATAAATATGTTAATGTTCAATGCATTTATATTCCTTAGCTTCTGACCTTTCAAAGGAGACCAGAATTATGCATCTAGGCCTAATGGTTGAGGAGATATTACTGAATTTTTGGGGGTTTGTTACTTTAGGCATTTTTCTTAGGTGGCAGGTACCATGTGGTTAATCACATCTACTTTAAAGTAGTGTGGTACATAGCCTGTTGATAAAGATAGATTGATCATATCTAGTATAGAAGTGCTGACTAAGGGTAAAACATCTTTAAGCAGCCTAGTCGGGATGGGGTCTAAGAGGCAGGTTGATGGTTTAGATGAAGAAATTATTGAAGTTAGTTGGTAAAGATTGAGGGAAGTAAAACAGTCTAAACATGTATCTGGTTCTACAGCTGTTTCTAAGGTTCCTGAGTTTAGAGATAAGTTGGTGCCAGTTGAGGGCAGGTCTTGGTGAATTTTGTTTCTAATAGTTAAAATTTTATCATTAAAGAAGCTCATGAAGTCGTAACTACTGAGAGCTATGGGAATACTTGGCTCAATAGAGCTGTGACTCTCTGTCAGCCTGGCTACAGTGCTGAAAAGAAACCTGGGGTTGTTCCTATTATCCTCTGTTAATGACGAGTAGTACGCTGCTCTGGCATTACGGAGGGCCTTCCTATAAGTTTTAAGACTATCTTGCCAAATTAAACGAGAATTTTCCACTTTGGTGGAACGCCAATTCCTCTCAAGTTTCCGCGATACTTGCTTTAATTTGCGAGTTTCAGTATTATACCATGGAGCTAACCGTCTTTGTTTTAGTATTTTCTTTTTTAGAGGGGCTACAGAGTCGAGTGTCATTCGCAGCGAGCCTGCAGCACTATCAACAAGATGATCGATTAGGGAGGGACTGAAATTAGCATAGGAGTCCTCCGTTACTTTGTGACTTGATAATGAATTTAGAGCTGATGGAATCACATCCTTAAATTTAGCTACAGCACTATCAGACAGACATCTTGTATAGAAATTTTTGCACAATGGCGTGTAGTTCAGCAATACAAACTCAAAAGTTATCAGACAGTGGTCGGACAAAGAGGGATTCTGTGGGAACACCACTAAATGTTCAATTTCAATACCATACACCAAAACAAGGTCAAGGGTGTGGTTAAAACAGTGAGTCGGTTCATGAACACTCTGAGAGAAGCCAATGGAATCTAACAGAGAGATAAACGCAGTACTAAAGCTGTCATTCTCAACGTCCACATGAATATTAAAATCCCCTACAATAATAACTTTGTCCGTTTTAAGGACTAAAGTTGACAAAAACTATAACAAAAAGAATTGGTTGCAGTGATTTCCAACTTGGGTGCGAAAGACCAAGAACAAGGCTTTCAAATGAGTTATAATTTAGTTTAGGTTTAGAGCTGATTAGTAGGCTAGAGTCGAAGATAGCTGCAACTCCACCTCCTTGGCCTGTGCCTCGAGGAATGTGATTATTAATATGACTGGGAGGGGTGGATTCATTTAGGCTAACATATTCTCCATCACCACATGGTGAGATGAAGATAAAGCCATCAAAATCACAGAGCCTCTCTCTCAGAAGAGGAGTGAGAAACGACAGCACCATTTTCGTTGTAGGGGGAGAAAAAATCCCACTCCTCTCTGAGCAACCCATTAAAAGCCTGGGGAGGCAGTACACGGCAGAGCTTACAGACAAACAGATGGGGAGAATCGTGATGAAACAGCTCTCAGAAGGACTGGCAAAGATCGATCAAAGCCAACTCCCAGGAAAGGACAAGGTCTGGTGCTACCAGTTTACACTCTACAGGAGGGTGATGTGGCAACTGAAAATGAGTGAGATCCCCTCATCCACCGCAAGCAAGATGGATGGAAAAGCCAACGCATTCATCCGAAACGGGCTGGGGCTGCAACGGTGCCTTTCAGAAACAGGCCTCTTCGGAAGGAACACCCTGCAACTGCTATTTCGATCAATCAGTCTGGGCTACAAGCAGGAAAAGACGAGGCTGGTTCTCGAGTTAAGAGAGTCCGCTGACCTTGCTGTAAGGAATGCAAACCCTAAGGTTCACACAGGCCGAAACTGGAACGCCCAAACTGAGGTTGACCAAGCCGTCAGTTGTCTGCAACATCAAGAGATTGTCGGCAGAGTCCAGGAGGGAAGAGCAGGGCTAGGGTGGGGAGAAGCGCCATGGTTCTGGTCTAAGGCCAGCCACAAAGAGAGGAAGGAGATGGTGGTGGTGGAGGTGACAAGAATGGAGAAAGAGCGCTACAAGATCAAGGCCGTGTCGCAGGGCCGACAGGGAAAGTGGACAACCTGGGAGGGAATTGTCAACCGAAACATCACTTGGGCAGACCTGTGGAAAATCCCACAGGCAAGGCTTAGCTTCCTCATCCGTGCAACCTACGACACGCTTCCCTGTCCTCGGAACCTTCACCAGTGGTACGGAAGTGAGGAAGGCTGCACACTCTGCAAAACCCCTAACGCAAGCCTCCAGCACATCTGGTCAGGCTGTAAGATTGCGCTTTCCCAGGGACGCTATAGATGGCGTCACGACCAGGTCCTGAGAAAGCTAGCCGAGGTGATAGAGGAGCGTCGACAGGGCAGCAAAGGGATACCATCAGCAGAGAACTACAACCACATCACCTTTGTCATGGAAGATGGGGGAAGAGAAAACCTCAGGCCAAGAGAAACAGCTAGGCCATTTTCCCCTGACCAGGAGTGGAATATGAGTATTGATCTCGACAGGCAGGCCTGTTTCCCGGTCGAGATTACTGCTACATCTCTCCGCCCTGACATAGTAGTTTGGTCTACCAAGGTAAAATCTGCGCTCCTCATTGAGCTCACAATACCAGCGGAGGAGGGGATGGAGGCCGCCTACAAACGTAAGAAGGCCAAGTACTCAGAGCTAACTGCTGAGTGCCGGGAGGCTGGCTGGAAGACCTCCATCTATCCAGTGGAGGTTGGATGCCGAGGCTACGTGGGACTGTCAACCACACGCCTTCTGAGTTATGTAGGAGTGACCGGAGGGAAACTAAAAAAGGCAACCAAAGAGCGAGCGGAGGAGGCAGAGAACTGCAGAGGGTGATAAGGAGACGTCCCTGTCACTGCTCCGCCATCAGGAGACGTCCCAGGATTAAAGGACTGAAACGTTGGTGAATGGTCGTTCCTGTCTGATGACCCTGCAGCTGACCAATGCCTAGCAGGTGTTCCATCTACCTGTACCTTTCACTGTTGCACTCTCAAACACAGGAAAGCACCGTTGGGCAAGTAAGAGTTTGAAGCAGTGAGGTAATACTTTACTCTATTTTCTTACTCTTGATGTGCTATCACTTTGCACTTTACTGAGCATTCTCCTAAAATGTGAAGGCCGGCTGAGCAAGCTCAAACAACTGGGTGTGTGTCCCACCCACTGAAACCAACCTTTTGTCTTGGTATTCTGGAGGGCGATCTCAGCTGGGTGTAATCAGTCTGAATGCACAACACCTGTGTGCAATTAGACTCACACTACTTCACTGAAACCTATTATTGAAGCGTAAGCGTCGGCTCCTTGTGTGAAGACCTACTTGGGTAAAGACCAGCGAGTCTACTTGTGTGAGTCCATCGAGCAAGGCCACCTACAAAAGTGGCGTCTTTCCTTTTCTGAAGCACACTTCACCTAAAGCTGCTGCCTACAACTACACTCAGGCCATGTGCTGTGATTGTCATCTACCGTCCACCGGGACAAGTGGGTAACTTTGTGGAGGAGCTAGACACACTGCTGCCTTGAATCCCAGATCATGACTGTCCGTTACTTGTCCTTGTTGACATGAACATTCACTTAGACAAATCAAACTCAACAGACTTCCTGTCTCTGATTCAGTCCTTTGATCTAACTCCGGTTCTCAGCCCCCGACCCACAAAGCTGGCAAGATGCTTGACCTTGTTCTTGTCCAAAACTGATTGCCTAATTGTCACTCCTCTACACATGTCTGACCACTTTTTCATTCAGTTCACGGTATGCCTACAGGAACAGCCCATTGTTCCAGCACCGTTTGTCTCGCACCGTCGCAACCTCTGTAACTTCTGTAACCTGTCTCCCACTCACTTTGCCTCAGGGATAGCTTCTGCTCTACCTTCCCTCAACACATTTTCCTCACTCAAGGTCAATGACACAGCACAATCTCTTTGCTCAATATTGAGCTTGTGCCTGGACAAACTGTGTCCTCTATCCACCAAGCCTGCCCGCCCGAACCAGTCCCACCGGTGGCTAACTGATACCATCCGTGGGCTCCGTACTGATCTCAGAGCCACTGCAAGAAAATGGTGAAAAACCAAAGACCCCGCCAACCTTACGGGCTACCAACTGCTCCTATCCTCCTTCTCAACAAGCATCAGTACTTCCAAAACAGAGCTCTATAATGACAGAATGAGCAGTGCCACTGACTCAAGGACATTATTTTCCAATTTTAATACGCTACTAAATCCTCCACCCACAAACTTGTCTGCTGATACCTTTGCTGCCTTCTTCACAGGCAAAGTGGCGGCTATAACTAGCCAATTCTCTAAATCTCGCTAACATGTAGCAGTCCTACTACATCTGTTCCTCTGCCCTGCCAGGACAATGGAACTTCACTCTCCTTGTTTACTCCTCTCGTGGAGAACAAAGCATCAGAACTCCTGACCCATAGCTGTCCCACTACATGCCCACTGGACCCGATTCCTACGAATCTCCTCCAAGCCATATCTCCTACTGTGGTCCCGGCAATCACTTATGTGATAAATACTTCTCTGGCTTCAGGAACCTTCCTGACCACTTTCAAAAGGGCTTGAGTTACACCTTTGCTTAAAAAGCCCTCACTCGACCTAACTCAAGTTGAGAACTATCGGCCAGTGTCTCTTCTACCATTTTTATCCTAAACTATCAAACGGGCAGTCTTCAAACAGGTCTCAGAATCCATCTCACGGAATGACCTTCTAGGTCCATATCAGTCTGGTTTTAAGAGTGCCCACTCTACTGAAATGACTCTTTTGTCTGTAACAGAAGCCCTAAGGTCAGCTAAAGCTGCAGACCAATCCTCGGTTCTTATCCTGCTTGACCTATCAGCTGCCTTTGACACAGTCAATCACACGATCCTCCTATCTGCACTCTCAGCAATGGGCATCTCAGGTAAAGCACTCCTGGGGTTCAAATCCTAACTCTCTGGGCGTTCCTACAATGTTTTGTGGCAAGGACAATTATCCTCCTCCCACTGCCTCTCCGCAGTGGTTCCCCAAGGTTCAGTGCTAGGGCCCCTTCTCTTCTCAATTTAAACCACCTCACTGGGTGCAATCATTCGCTCGCACAGCTTCTCTTACCACTGCTACGTAGATGACCCCACCGTCACGGCACGGATCACAGACACTTCTTGCATACAGAGTGACTACTGGGTCTGCACCCATCTACCTAAACTCCATAATACAAACTTCCGTTCCTTCTCAGCCACTATGCTCCTCCAACGAACGCCACCTGGCTCTGCCATCTCTTCACACAAAGCAATCCCAGTCCCTGTTCTCATCTGTGACACCACGATCGTGGAACGAGCTACCACACGCCATCAGAGCAGGGGCGTCCCTCTCTAACTTCAAGAAGCTCTTGAAAACTCATCTCTTCCGAGAACACTTCCTCTTATAACACCTCTAACTCCTAACCTCTAACATGCACTTCCTGTGCTCTTCTTCTTATATCCCCTACAATGATCTTGTATTGATTGCACTTTTTGTTAACTCTAACTTCTTTCCCTAGGTATTTACCCCTTTGATGCGATTTGTGCCATTAGCGCTTACTAGCATTTATTGCTGCTTTTATTAAAATGTACTGTCAGTTGTAGATCTCGTGCCGTATTTTATGCTCTGATAATGATTGTATGTTGTTCCTCAAATGTAAGTTGCATGGGATAAAAGAGTCTGCCAAATGAGTAAATGTAAATGTACCTACAAATTCCTACAAAATGTTTATTGTTAATAAATGCTGTTGGTGGAAATTAAAGTAATGTGGTGCCTTTAAGACTGCCTTTTAAATAGTTTTTAATGTTTTCATTTAGATTTTTGTGTTTTAAGATGTATTTACTTTTTATTCAGATATTCTTTTTAAGGCAAGGGTAAAACCTGTGTATCAAATTAAAATGTGTATATGATCTACTTTCTACAGGAGCACCGATATCTCATCCATATATGAAGACATTATTTCCAAAAGTTATCTGATCCAATCAGGACCTCCTAACGTCTACCAGCTGAGACCAAAGAAAGAGAAATTTAGAAATGTGAACAAGATAAACAAAACCATCTTGCTTGTGGGTGAAAAACAAACAGGAAAATCTACTCTGGTCAACGCTCTGGTCAACTACACCATGGGAGTGAAGTGGGAGGACGATGTCTGGTTTAAGATCGTAGAGGACGAGAAAAGAAGTCAGTCAGAGAGTCAGACATCAGATGTGATGGTGTACCAGATCTTTGGTTATGAAGGTGAAACTCTGCCCTACTCTCTGACCATCATAGATACTCCTGGATACGGAGACACCAGAGGGATCGAACAGGATGACATCATCAGTCAAAGATTATTAGACTGGTTCCGCTCAGAGGACGGAGTTCATGAGATGGATGCAGTGGGTCTGGTGCTGACAGCAACTGAGAATCGACTGAGTGACCGACTGAGGTACATCTTTGATTCAGTGGTGTCTCTGTTTGGAAAAGACATGGAGAAGAACATTGTTGCTCTCATCACATTCTCAAATGGTCTGATACCTGAAAATGTTCTTCAAGCTTTCAAAGCTGCAAAAATTAAATGTGCCAGAAATGAAAAGAATCAGCCTGTTTACTTCCTGTTTGATAACTGCCAGAACACAGAGAGAACAACGGGAAACAAGTCTGTTTTAAAGACTGCATGGGAAACATCAATGAGAGGAATGAAGGAATTTACAGTCTTTCTGGAAAAATGTGGGCCTCAAAATGTGAAAACAACTGTTGAAGTTTTGAATTCACGAATCAAACTGACAGCCTGCATCCAAAACCTGAAAGAGAGAGTTGAGTTCACTGATCTAAAACAGAGAGAAATCCAACAGACTCAGGAAGCTCTGAAGAAACATGAAGAAGAGATGAAGAGAAATGAAGAGTTCACTGTAGAAGTTGATGAGATCTACAAAGAAAAAGAAGAAATCAAGAGGAGGGTGTTGTTCTTTAAAGGAGCTGTCTGCTGTACAGTCTGTGAGGAGAACTGTCACTATCCACGCACACTCGCCCAGCGTCTCAGACATTGTCAGATCATGAAAGATGGCCACTGCACTTCATGTACCAGGAAGTGTCCTGTATCAGATCATGTGAAAGAAAAGTGGATCTATGTGGACAAGACAAGGAAAGTTCAGAAGACCCTGCAAGACGTGAAAGAGAAGTATGAAAGAGGTAAAGCAGGATGTGAGGAGACAACAAGCCTTTTGGAAACTTTAGAAAAGCAAATGAAAGAACTTCAGAAAGAAAAAGATCAGATGTTGGAAGAGTCCTTCAAACATGTTGTCAGACTGGATCAGATCGCCCTGAATGTTGATTCACTGTCCACTCATGTCCACTTGGACTTCCTGATTGAGAAGATGAAGGAGAAAGGAGACGCAGAGAAGGTCCAGAAACTGGAGGAGATGAAGAGTCGAGAGGATGAAGGAACCAGAGCAGGACTGTGGTACAGACTAACAGCAGCTATAAAGCAGTGAAATAGGTGAACAACATCATTCTGAACTCCAGCGGCGTCGTTAGCCCTGGGTTATTTGAAAAGCCCCGGATCTCAGAAGGATTTTTAAAAAACAAACAACAAAAGGCCGAAAATTGAACTTTACTCGCTTAACTAACGTTACACGCGCGGGACAGAGAGAGAGATGATTATTATTTATTGTCCTGCACATTAGCAGAGAATAAGATGATCCAGCTGTAGCTCTGTGTCTGTCCTCTCTGCTCCACCTTTATCAGAGGCGCTGAAATTAACCTGTGTGGATTTGTGGTTCAAAATCTATGTTTGCCCCCCCCCCCTCTTTCCTAATGTAAAGTTTTATCTGCATTGCCTTCCTGGCTCGGGCGATTTCGGAGCTGGCTCATATAGGAGGCGGTTTACTAAGAGACCATTCAATCACTCACAGTCCACATCAGTCGCGGACAGAATGTAGCCTGTGGAAATGTTGAGGGAGAAGAAAAGAAGTTGCTGGAAGCCGGAGCAGCAAAGTGCCTCAATATTACAGACTTTTCTTTGTGCTGCTGTTCCTTCTAGCTGAAGGCAGCAGTGATGATGTCTGCAGCAGGGGTGGGTTCATCTAATGTACTTTTAATTTCTCTACATTTTCCATTCATACCTTCAGAACTTCAGCAGTCTGTAATCTGCATTTTGCTTCATTAACAGAAATGAGCTCATCCAGGCTGCGTGCAGTTAGACAGTAAAGCGCTGGTCGGGCGCTTGTCACAGTCACAGAGCTGGGCAGATGAAAACATTTAGAAAATCAGGCAAATATCTTTTCAGTTTAAGGCTTTATGTTCTACTAATACAACTGAAAGCCAGTGAGCCACACCATGGACCTGCTGGCCTATTGGAAAGCAGCCTGCGTCGCTCTTTAACAAGCTGGCAAGTGAAAAACCTTCAATTTCCATTAACGGCACATTAAAACGCCTTTAGTCTCTGCCGATTAAATGAAGACTTCACTCTGTAAGATCTGTCAGATGATCACTGCATTGACTGAGATATATTAAAAGTGTCCTTTTGTTGAACAGAGCATCGCTTTGGACATCAGCCTGTTTCTTTTCTTTAATACACATTAGTAACTATTTATTTAATAGCGATGTCCAACGGTGAGTCCATAAACAGAATGTCGCCGGTGAAACTGATCTTTTACTCAGCAGCTACCAGCTGTTATTTATTTTATCAGGGAGAGAGAGAGAGAGAGAGAGAGAGAGAGAGAGAGAGAGAGAGAGGAAATATGATGGATAAAACAGTCCTGTTGGGTTTTACGCATGACGCACAGCTTCCTCTGTATGAAGCTTTACCTGCTTCAACAACGAGCTGGTCTCATGTTACTGCCACTGGAATAATCAGATTTTACTGGCAGCCTGTGCTGCTGCAAAGCAACAGGTTTGGTTGGCTACATGTCCATAATAAAAGGCACAGGCAACAAAAGTTGGCTGGGCAGCAAAAGTGATATTTTAAAGTGCTCTTATCAATAAGTTCATGGAGATTTAAAAAGGATACTAATTTTAGAAATAGCTAAATTACAGATAATCAGCTTCTTCACTGCATTTGCAGGAATATTTTAATGGGTTACTTAAAAAAATAAAGTCATCAAGTTGCCTAGTCTGATGCAATAGACAGTCCATTTTTACTCTGATAGCCATCTTGACCTTTCCTCATGAGGACACACAGGAGCTGTGATCCTGCACAACAAAACATCCCCACACTACCATGGATAGTAGTGGTGCAACCCGTGCTATGGATCCCTTCCACACGGATGCACATTTAAAGAGGTTACCTCAATCAGTCACGTCTGCGTTGATTCAGCAGTGATGATATTAAAAGTTGATATACAGGAGAAACATATCTGAAAGCTGAGAGCTGCTCTGCATTATATTCTGTTACAATAATAATCAGTTACAAAGTCATAAAATATCAAAATGTTCTTAAATATTCACCACAATTCAGCAACAAGGACAATCAAACGAGTAAACAGTCAGAACATCTGAAGGCAGAATTGCCAGCCTTCAAGTCATTTAAAAGCAGCCAGTGAAACAAAGATTCAGCCCCCTGCTGCTACCTGAATTTTGCATTAATAATTTCCACCATAAATTGATGCAGATTGTTCATATTGTTGCACTTTTGTTGTTATATTATTATAATTAGACACATAACATTACAATTTAGCAACATCAGAATGAGACACAAATAGTGTTGTTTTGTCTTTTGTTGTGCCGTATAAGTAGAGGATGTTTACTGTTTACTTACAGACTTAACTTTGGGGTGGGGGGTCAATTATTATATGAAGATATGAAGTTTTATGGGCTGGGCTAAGCCCCCAATGTTTCATGATCCTAAAAACGCCCCCTGCTGACCAGACAGTTTCAGTCCAAACTGAACATTATTGTCTTTCAGCCCGTTCTCATCAGAGGGTGTCAAATACTGATGCTTTCAGACATTGTGACAAAGCGTAGTTTAAATTTCGAGCAGCACACCACAAAGCTTGTTCAATCATGTTTTTATCAACTTAGAAATATAGCTAAAATTCCATCTATGTTAACTTTTAAGGACACCGAGACCATTTTACACGCCTTCATCTCATCACATCTGGATTATTGCAACAGCCTTTTCACCTGTTTAACCCAAAAATCTATTGATGGACTCCAGACTGTCCAGAACTCAGCTGCCAGGCTTTTAACCAGAACAAAGAAATATGACCACATTACTCCTATTTTAGCTTCATTACACTGGCTCCCAGTATGTTTTAGAATTGACTTTAAAATTCTATTGATCACTTTTAAAGCTCTTCATGGCCTCTCACCTTGTTATATTTCTGACCTTTTAGTCCCATACGCACCAGCACGTACCTTGAGATCCTCGGGCAGAGGTCTGTTGCCTGTTCCAGAGTCTCGACTGAAAACTAAAGGGGACAGAGCGTTTGCTGTCAGGGCCCCGAGGCTCTGGAACAGCCTGCCCGAGGAAATCAGGTCG
>NW_025743479.1:0-3583 GCF_021292245.1 Micropterus dolomieu
TAAAATAAAGTATTGTGATGCTGCAGAGACATCCTGGCCTACAAATCGTATCCTACAGTGTAAAGGGAAAATCTTTGTTTGGTACAGATCCTCCTCCTTAAAATCTTTTAAATATTTTACAATGAGAGTAATGATACAAAAATTATCATTCCCTCCAATATCACAATTGCAATATCAGTCAAAAAAATTGCAACTAGATATTTTTTTCTTACATCTTTTGATCACAGTAGTGATTACCTGCATGCTGATTTGGTATTGTAACAATAAAAAGTAAACTCATCAGCAGGGCAGTTGGAACGAATTCTTAATGTCAAATATAATTTGAATAGTAAAAAAAACAGTACTATTTAAATCCTAAAATTACAAAATGCTTTTCTCATGTCACAAACTCTCTCCTGCTCTTTTGTTACTATTTGATAACAACTATTGCTAGTTTTTAACGCTATTGTTAGTTTATGACAAATCTTTTCTGCTGTGCTTTCGAACATGCTTAAATTGTGCTAACTGAGCACCAGCCTTTGCAAGAGAGCCGCTTCAATACACTTGTTAGATATTGTATCATTACTGCGTTAACAATGCATAATAGTGAAATACAGGCTGCATTTGAGCAACAAATATTTGAATATTAAAAGAAAAATGAAATTTGAATGGTATTAAATTGGAAGATTGACAGCTCTACTCACCACTATTTGATCTGTCACGGCCCACTGACAACAAAGACAGACATAGTTTAATACAATCACAAATAACTTAAAATTTTAATCTGGTTAAAATGTGCATGTCATCTAAGCAACAACTCACCATTTTTTGAAATTTTGATTGGTGGGGTGGGAAAGACTGGAATTATAGGACTGGCATCTTATCAGTAAATAAGGGGTATAAAACAAATTAACCTACAGTTTACTTAATTTTGTTATTAAGCACAAGCAACCTTTCAATGCACATTAAATTAATGCCACAACATTTCTGTACCTCCTTTCCACTCCTCTTTATCCTCCCCCTCAGCAGATGCCTCAGACAGGTCTGATCCTTTGAATATTAAAAACACGTTACAGTTGACTGTTCCAAGTTACTGTTGCCATGTACCAACAAGCTATGCCGCTCTCATGTTCTCACACAGTTAAAAACACATCTCAGAGCAGAGAGGAGACTGACTACACGCTGACAGACAGGACAGACCAGGTTACTTTTGATATTAAACATATTAAACAAAGTCTCACCTTACAAATGTGGTCATTTTTTAAATAAATGTAAACAGTAATTATCATTTTGTGGCTCTTTAATGTGTCGTGACAGATCGCTGTAGAGCAGGGGTGTCAAACTCGGTTCCTTGAGGGCCATAGCCCTACAGAGTTTAGTTCCAACACTGCTTCAACACACAAACACAGGCAGTTTTCAAATAAGGACTTGATTAGCTGATCAGGTGTGTTTAATTAGGGTTGAAGCTAAACTCTGCAGGGCTGTGGCCCTCCAGGAACTGAGTTGGACACCCCTGCTGTAGAGCATCAATTAAAGCTGCTCGTGAACCGATCATCTCTCCATTCTAGCATAAACATGAATGAACATCAAAAGGAATGTTGTTTTAACCGCGGAAAGGTGTCAGTACACTCCGTTTCTCAAGTTCAAATCATCCCATGTTAATCTACTATCTCTCCTGACTGCTTTGTCGGAGAAAAAGGCAGATGGCGAAAGTATGATTGGTCAGATCACCTGTTGTTACGAACCTCCAGTGGAAAGTCCAGGGGATGAGGAGGTTAGTGACAATAATAGAATCATTCCAGGTTGAAGGAAGCCAGGAGACAGCTTTTACAGGTCGTACGCGTTTTATTTACAATGAGGAGAAAAAAAAAGCTAAGGTACCCTCAGGGAGGGTCTACAAAAAACAACTTCCCAAAAACAATGAAGCGCCCACAAATGCCACAAATGAGAAAACAACACAGGATACAATAACGAATTTCGCCCTCCCTCCACTGAGGGAGTGAACCCCACCACAAGGTTCAGACTTATCGCTTGCTGCACTGTCGTTTCACCCAGCTCACCATGCCGTCTGCACTCCCCACTCTCCACACCCAGTCTGCCTGCTTTCTGCTCCTTATACCGGCTCCTGCGCTCCCGCTGATTGTAACTGGGGACAGGTGTGCACCCTAGCCTCCTGGCTGCAACATTAGAGGGGGGAAGGGCAGGACCTGCAGGGCACAGACGAGCAGCAGTACACAGACACAGGGCTCAAGGGCCGTAACACCTGTCAATCAAGCTCCCTGCAAAGGGTCAATTGTAACATGAGTTTGCATGTTTTCACTAGTCAACCAATGATGGGGACATACCTTCAACAAAATCTTCAAAAGTTTTAGTTTTTTTTCTTTCTCTTTTGCACTACAACCTCTCCGTCTTCATCTTCATCTTCATCTTCTAATTGTTCAGCATGGCTGGTGTGATCATGTTCTTCACACTCACGGAGACTTTCTACAAAGACAGCATGCATGTCATCAAAGCTTATATAATCACATAACTTCTCAGAATTGCATCAAAATATAAGAGGTTACCTGAGGTAAATTTCACTTTCACCAATGGGAAAGTTTCCCAATCCTCCTTCGGAGCCACATGGTTGTCGAAACAATATTTTGCCCTCGTCTTTGGCCATCGAAGGGTTTTTTCAGCAACATTCACCCAGGCATCAGGGATGGTCCCCTCCATCTCCTTCCCATTTTCATTCCACACAGCTCTGACGAAAAGCATAAACTGCAACAAAAAATAATATAATAAATAAATGAATGATATATACAACCGCGATGTCAAGAAAGACTATGAAACAAAGTACAAAGAAAACAAGAAGAAGAAAATGACTCACTGCTCTTGACTAAAAAACTTTTGTAGCTTTAATAAGGATTAGTCTATATTTCATTTATAATGTATGCAGTGCGGACTGTTTGATAACTGAATTCAGTTTCGGTATCTGTCCAGCCTTAAGACAGTAGGGGCACAGGTAAATATGACATTTATTTTTTACTGTTGTACTATTAAGACAAATAACAAGCTAGTAAGTTAGCTAAAGAATAAGCATATAGTTGCTAATGAATAAGTACTAGTAATTAATGGAATAGTATCTAAAAAATAAGTAATGTTAGTATTAAAATACTAACTTAGTCGGTTTAAATTAGTAAATGTTAAAACGGCTTGCCATAGAAAGTCCGGTTTGAGGCTGATTGGCGCAAACTAAGCTAGCTTAAGTAGTTGATTAGCTAGCACGTCCATTTAGAGGAAAACACATTTGATTGATGACTTGACTGGAGCAACTGCGACTATCGAAAAAAAATTTATGATAACATTTCGGGAATCACTCACTATATTATTACCAATATTACAACATACTTACAAGTCCTTGATTGTCAAGTGCGAGACAGTGACACGAGACGAAGACAGCCTTCAGACAGTTAAGGTGAGAGCCGGAGACTGCTGCGCGGACCGGACTGCAGTCACATATCCGTCTGCCACAGAACTGGAAACTTTGTATTCCGAGCATGTTTGATCAATATAAAAAATCTCAGTATCATGTTATAAAAGTAAAAAAAAAATAATCTAAATG
>NW_025743480.1:0-2926 GCF_021292245.1 Micropterus dolomieu
TATTCTGACAAAGCCAAATTAAAATACCACCAATATGCTTTAGCAGAAAAAAAGCACAATTATTTAATTAATTCAGCATTAACACTAAAGACATAAATTCCCTTTTAACTGAAAATAACTTAGAATGATACCTTTACAAAATATAACCAAATCGAAATACCAATATAAAATAGTCAGAAAATTAACACAAAACCCTTGTTAGTAAGTCTCTTGTAAACCCTTATATGTTTCATTGGACTCTATATAACCAGTGCTTTACCTCAGTAAGTGTCAAACACCACCACTGTGCTGTGGGCCCACACACACACACACACACACACACGTCTTTATAACTCTGAAATTAAACAAAACCTTGTTGCAGGCCTGGATCCTGGCTCGAGTGTGTTGAGGCCCAAAACATGCAATGGCCGGTTCACTTTTTTCACAAGCAAAAAAACAAAAGAGTGCACAAGTAAAGTTGTAAGGTTATTAGTACTAACGACCTCTGAGAATGAGCAGGGGAATGATTGTGAGGGACGATGGTCTCTGGCAGCACACAGCAGAAGCTCTCAAACGAAGAAACGCAGCTCAGGAAAAAGACAGCCGTCTATCATATCACACCGGAAGCCACAATGTCCTCCTGAATGAAATAAAACCAAGTCCATATGCTATTTCATGAAGAGTAACAATAACTGGAAGTAACTGCTTTTACTCAATTACACAGCTGACAGTATAACAACAGACAGAAAGGCTATGAGCCAAATGCTAACGGCTAACCGCATTTAGCACATGACTCCTTTTTCCTGCTACAGTAACATTCAGTCAACTTACAAATAAACATAAACAAGCTTGAAAGCTTGAATTTGCTACATTTGATTTTTTCTGGAAAGACAAAACTGGCCATTGATCAAAGTATAAAACAGAAAAGAGAAAGTTTTTCGTTGCTACTTTAGCTGCAGGATTTCAAATTGTGCAGTCAAAATGTTTCTAATGTTTTCAGAATCGTTCTGGAGGTTCATCATTGTGTCTGTGGGTTTAGCAGCACTCATAATTGTTGTGGCAGTCAACATCTGGACAAGAACTAAAGGAAGTTTTTCCTTGCCTCTGTCGCCTAGTGCTTGCTCTTGGTGGGAACTGTTGGGCTTCTGTAAATATCATCACAGAGTACGGTCTAGACCTGCTCTTTTATGAAAAGCGCTGTGAGATAACTGTTGTTGTGATTTGGCGCTATATAAATAAAATTGAATTGAATTGAATTGAATTGAACTAAAGGTGAGAACATTCACAGATGAAACTCAGAAACAGGAAGTTTTGATAAAGCTGGATTTTCACTGTGGAAACTAAAGTCGACTCTTTCTCTTTTCTTTTCAGGGACAAAAACACAGATGGATGAAAACACAGTGAGTTTATAATGTTTTTACAGTTGGTACTTTACACAGCAAACCAGTGTTTGTGACATCTGTTCTTCATTCTGAAGTGTAGATATAGATAGAAGAAGACGAACAGAAACAGGACTCACTGAGTTGTACTGAAGTGGTCATAGCAGCAAAGTTCAAAGGATTCATTGCAGCTAAAATGAAAATAAAAGAATATCTTTGTTATTAGTTTCCATAACAAAGGAAAACTCCCGCACACTGTCTAAAAAATATATTGACGCAACGTTTCAGTACTAGACCTTCATCAGGCAAATTGACGCACCTGTCCCTCGTTATAGAGGTGCAAAGTTATTGGTTTCCGTACCATCGTGCTTGGTTTCTGTCTGTCCGCTAGGTGTCGATTTATGTTCTCTGCCAGTTTCCTTATTTAATCTGATTATGATCATTCTGTTTTAATCTGTTCTCTTCTGTTATCTTAGTCTGTTGTGGGGTTTGTCAGTGTTATGAGTTGTATTTTTTCCCTGTGGGTTTCTGTTTTTTGTCATTATTTTATTAGTCCTGTGCTTTCGTGTTTTCCTGATCTGTGTACTTCTGTGTTTTATCATTAAGGTCTGTGTCCTAGTCCTTAGTCTTATATCTCCATGTTTTAGTGTAGCCTTGTCTTCTGTTTGGTCCCGTCTCTGTCCGTGCCCTGATTTTGCTGTCTTTCCATGTTTTGTGTTGTTGTCCGTTTGTGTTCCTTTGAACTTTACTTCCTGTTTTATTTTGGTAATCCTCTGTACCTGGTGTCCACCTGGTAGCTTTGTCTCTGTGGTTGATTACCTGATGTATTTCAGCTGTGCCTCCCTCCCTGCTCGTTTACCAGTGTATATATTATCCTCAGTTGTCTTCAGTCCTTGTGTCGTATGTGGAGTCTTGTCCCTACGCCTTTTTGGATTATGCCTTTTGGATTGTTTCTTGTTTTTGGATTTTTCCATTTATACTATAAACACTTATTTGGCCACATTTGTGATTATTCTGTTAAAAGAAACAGTAAAGTTTTATTTGTTTTTTTTTTAAACCTGTCCTGCCCAGCATCCTGGTATAGAGTCTAATGACCTGGATACCATATTGTGCCAGACAGATTTTACTTTAACAAGAGAGTATTAAAATACTCCTTTGTCTGTTTTATTATTTATTTAAGTATGTATTGATTTGTCACCGGGCCGGACAGGGGGGCAGACACGGGGATGGGGGGGCACAAACAGACAGCAAAGAAAAAGGACAACACCTGTAAGAGAAGGGGGATGGAAGGTGGGAACAACAGGGAAAAGCAGTGGGAAACACAAATTGCAGAAAGCAACGAAACCTGCAATAGAACAGAGAGTGGGGAGGAGGAGAAAAACACAACAAACAAACTCTAACAAAAACAAACAATAAAAATAATAATAATAGTAATAATAGTAAAAGACAACCAGCCGAACAGCAGCAATGAACAGCTGACATAGTAAGACAACTAAGAGAAAAATGAAAACAAGAAACAGTCCAGCACACTAAATAAGCAACACAGCAC
Source organism: Micropterus dolomieu (assembly GCF_021292245.1). Classification (NCBI taxonomy): domain Eukaryota; kingdom Metazoa; phylum Chordata; class Actinopteri; order Centrarchiformes; family Centrarchidae; genus Micropterus; species Micropterus dolomieu. The sequence goes on from NW_025743480.1 coordinate 2,908, forward strand.
AGCCACGAGAGCTGGAATA
>NW_025743480.1:2946-3753 GCF_021292245.1 Micropterus dolomieu
ATTGATTTGTCACCGGGCCGGACAGGGGGGCAGACACGGGGATGGGGGGGCACAAACAGACAGCACAGAGAAAGGACAACACCTGTAAGAGAAGGGGGGTGGAAGGTGGGAACAACAGGGAAAAGCAGTGGGAAACACCAATTGCAGAAAGCAACGAAACCTGCAATAGAACAGAGAGTGGGGAGGAGGAGAAAAACAACAACAAACAAACACAAACAATAAAAATAATAATAATAGTAAAAGACAACCAGCCATGACAACAGCAGCAATGAACAGCTGACATAGTAAGACAACTAAGAGAAAAATGAAAACAAGAAACTAAATAAGCAACACAGCACAGCCACGAGAGCTGGAATAATAATTAATTTAAATAAGTAACTGAAAGAAAAGCATCAGGAATAATTCTACCAGGGACAACCTAGATTTGTTTGTGTCTATGTGTGAGACTGATTGTGTCTGTGTGCGTGTGGGTGAATGTGTTTGTATGTGTGTGTGTGTACATGTGTGTGTGCATAAGCCTGTTAAAGAATGTAGTTGTTAGTGAGAGTGGGGCGCCACGACTGTAACAGGCAGGCAAGAACCCCAGTAGCCAATAGGGGTGGGAGAAAGAAAAACCAAAGACTTCCAGATGCACCGCGATGCAAACGCAGAAGACCCCGACCCAAATGCCAGTTGACAACGTAATGCCGATGGAACGCAAAAAGCGTAACCCGAAGAGCAGCGCCCGGACCGACCGCGGCGCGCACACAACATAGACCAGTGCTCCCCCCCCCCCCCCCCCCCCCCCCCCCCCCCCCCCCCCCCCCC
>NW_025743480.1:3773-5931 GCF_021292245.1 Micropterus dolomieu
TGCTCCCCCCCCCCCCCCATCCCCCCCATCCAGCACCCCACTGCCGCGCAGCGAACAACCAAAATGCCCAAATGCCACGCAATCATCAACACCAATGCACAAGTGACGCGCCCAACGCGCACACTGCGCGAGCACGGTGACACCCAATGCCCAGCAGCCCCCCGCGAATCCCGCGTGCGAGGTCGGGCAACCGAGACAGAGCAAACGGAACAACACAACAGCGAAAGCCAGCGGAGAGAAACACCAGCAGCAAGTCCCAGCCCGGCAGCAAACACGCCGCACAGGTCACCGTGCACCCGCCAATAAAAGTCCGCCGTCCCCCGAACCGCCAGAAAAAACTAAGGCCGCTGGCGCCAGCCGACATCCCCCATGCCCAGCACGCCCCCCGGCCGCCGTGCAACCAGCCAAACCAGCAACAAGGCAAAATCAACTAGCTCAGCTGCATTCCACCAACAACCCACCCACCCGTCAAGGGCCGAGAACTCCAGACACAAACCCAGAACAAACCGGAACACAGCCCTGCCCCGCACCCACACTGCACATCCCAAAAACGAACTATATACCTCAGAATCCAGAGGGATCCAACAACTGGCTGACAGAGAAATGGGGAAGCACGGATCTGAGGCCAACGAAACGTCCAGCAGCCATCCAGAGACCCTGCCCAGGGAAAAAGCATAATGCATCAAGATGCATCGACAATCGCCCCACAATCCCACCGCAGCCCACCAAACCGCAATCGGATCAACCCACACAGAGACCCCCACCCCCAGAAGCCAGGGCACCCTGTGACCCCCCAAAGCGCAAAGGACCCCAGACCGCATGTCCCGGGGGAAGCTGTACCCCGCCCCAAGGAAGAACAGCAGAAAGCCGTGCCGGGCAGCTCCCTGATAACGATAACGCGGAAGAACCAGGCCAACGGTCCCCCAGCCCAGCCAGAGGAATCCCTCCCTACAGTGCAGGCAGTGTCAGCAGCCCCCGAAGCCGATCTCATCCCCGGACAGGGGCCCGCCCCCCCCCCCCAGTCAAGCACCCCCAAGGAGGAGCACCAAAACCTACCCCGACAACACCGGTCATGCGCCCCAGAGACTCCTGAATGCCCCCACCATGAGAGAGCTGGCAGGAGGAAGCAGCGGGAGCCTCACCTCTGCTGAAGAGGGCCCAGGCTAGGAGAGGAGACAACGGTCCCCCAGGCCCAGGGACACACCACCCGCCCAGAAATGAGCAAAGGCCACAAGCCCGAGTCCCCAGAACCCTAGGTCAAGGGCAGCCCGGGGCTTATAGCAAGAGCCCCTCTGGCACCGGGACGGGGGGGCCCAGCCCCCCCAGCACGCAGACCCGCCCCAGAGCCAGAGGCTCCAAAGCCCCGAGCCCCAGACCCCCGAAGCAGGTCAGTGCAGCCCCAACCCAAAGTCCAACAATCCCCCGTCCTCGCCGGGGCCCCTCCGGCAGCCACCTCACCGCTCCCCCACAATCAGGAGCACTCCGAGCACCACCAGGCCATCGGAGCTGCCCCCCCCCCCCACAAGGGAGCAGGTCCAGAGCAGCAATGCCACTCAGGCCAGGTCAGGCCAGAAGACCCCCACCCCCGCGCCCTTCCTCCCTAGCAGCGAAGCATCCCACACACAAACCCCCACCGTCCACAATCCCTCCACACACAGGATCCCCGCACAACCACCAAGCATCCAGTCCGGGCACTAAAATCCAGAGGAGACAAGCCCCAACCAAATAGTGGTTGCGGGTGGGTCCAAAATAGACCAGCCCGCACCCCCAACCCACCCCGTCAACCCCTTCTTTCCGGTCCCCCACCCCTCCAACAACCAGTCGCCAGACCCCTCCAAGAACCGAAATGCAATTATCAGGATGCACAGCATGCACACAGGACAGAGCCGCACACCAGCCCAGTCCAGGCCCGCACCTGATGCCCCCAACCCCCAACAAGCACGCAAGCCAATAACGACCTACAGGTGAGCCAACCAACACTACCCCGCTACCAATCTAACTAGCGGCACACAACAGCCAAGTAATGCGCTGCACAGGAGAGATGCCAGCCGGCGCAAACCGCCCCCATCCCCCCCGCAGCCAGAGACACCACAGACCCCACCCACGGCTACACCGTGACCCACACCGCACGTTCACCACCGGACCGAAACCCACCACA
>NW_025743480.1:5951-11760 GCF_021292245.1 Micropterus dolomieu
CCCCCCGCCAACCCCCCCCGCCATACCCGCCGCCCGCCCCCTCCCCCTAACCCGGACCCACACACAGGACACACAGAGAGGCAGCCAAGCACCGAGCGCTACCATATCCACACAGCGCGCGAGTCAAAATCACCACCCGCGCACCGATACCAACAACCACGCGACACTCAAGCAGAGTGGCTACCCACCCCGCAGCAGCGGCACGCCGAATACAGGGCAAACACCGGTCTCCCCGTCAAGCCTGCGCCCTAGGCACCCCGAGCGCCGCCCCCCCGCCCCCCCGCCAACACCATGCCATCAACCAACATTTAAAAAAAAAATAGAAAAAGTCCCCCACGCCCGCACCGCAATACATCTAAGAATCAACCCACCCCCAGACACACCTACCGGCCGTACGGGACTCTGACCAGCAAGGCAGTACACACCCACCCCCATTAAGTGATAAAGTTGATCAAGGGGGACCAGAGAGATTGGAATTGTGTCAATTTGTTTTTTTTTTTACAGCAGACATTTTCTCCATGCTAATGTGTTCTATAAGGTGATTCCGATATTGGGTGATACTTATATTCTTTTTGGCCTTCCAGTTCATGAGGATAGTTTTCTTGGCGATGCATAAGGCAGTGAGAAGCATGTATGATGTGTCAACCTCTATACTAATGTCACTTAGGTCCCCCAGCAGGCAGAGTGATGGGGAAACTGGGACGGGGTAACTTAGCCATATCGATAGGTCTTCACATATCTTCTGCCAGGTGTACATTGCCACATAGCATGCATGAAACTATCAGATATGTTACCTGAGCAGTTCCGGCAGATGTTTGAACATCCTTTTGTCCAGTATAGTGTGTTCTATGGAGAGTTTTATACTGTATAAGTTGTAGATTGGGATTTGTAGTCATTCTAAAAGGTATTTAAACATATCTGCATCCAAAAGTTTTGGTCTGGACTAATGGATAGATCTGTCTCCCACTTTAAGAATGGGAGAGAGATTGAACTATCTGTTTTTAACAGTAACATGTATACTTTTGATAACAGTTTTGGAGGCGAGAGTTTAAGAAAGTCTGTTATCATTGGAGGTAAATCTAAGTCCATTATTTTATCCTTAAATCTAGCCTGAATTATGGATTTAAACTGTTGAAATTCCAGAAATCTATTATGGCTAATTCCATATTGTGCCACTAGATCCTGGAATGGAATAAAGTTACTGCCTTGCATTACATGCTCTAGATGTCTTATCCCTTTGTCATACCACAGTGGGGAATTTAGTGTTTTCTTATTTTGCAGGATGTCAGGATTATTCCAGATTGGGGTAAATCTGCATGGGATAGGTGAAGACCCAGATATTAAGTTCCCACCAAGCTGCCAAGGAAGTGCTTATGTTAATGCTTTTAAAGCAGGTATGACGTTTGATGCTGGAACTAATGAATGGAAATATCAATTTTAAATTTTAATTTCCTTACAGAATGTTTGTTCTATGTGCATCCATGAGTGGTCCAGGGGGCTCTGATTGATCCATTTTGAGATATATTGTAGTCTATTGGACAGGAAGTAATGATAAAAATTTGGCAGTTCTAAACCAACACAGTCTTTTGCTTTTTGCATAGTTTTTAGACTGATTCGTGGGGGTTTATTATCCCACAAAAATTTTGAGATGTTTGAGTCCAGTGATTTAAACCAGACAGCAGAGGGTTTAGTGGGTAACATTGAAAACAGGTAATTAACTTTAGGTACAACCATCATTTTTATGGTGGAGACTCTTCCCATGAGTGATATAGGTAATGAAGTCCACCGTACAAGGTCATCCTCTATTGATTTAAGTAAAGGCGTGTAGTTTAGCCATGTCAGTTCTGACAGCCTGGAGGAAATATTGATTCCCAGACTTTAGCGGTGTAGATATACTCTGGAAATCACACTTTACAGGTAAAACTATTTTTTTTTTTTTTTTACTAATTTTTGTGGACTAACCCTTTTATATACAGTCTATGGCAGTCTGAGACTGCGGGCCTGTCCTCAGACAAAGCTTGGCCAATGGCGCCCCACCCCCCCGTCTTTAATTTGCTTGGTAAATTTCGCACAATTTCTGGATGTCTATGAGATCTTGATTATATTATCTTATCCCATAGACACATTTGAGCCAAAATAGCTTAATATTGCTGTCTGACATAACGTCACCAAGGTCTGTCCTAAGCCATTTCTTAGTTTCTGACTCCCCAAAACTACTGACATCTCTGAACTCTCACACATGTAGGCTATTCTATGTGATCTCCTTTGGATAACTAATGCAATAAGTAATGTAATATTGTTTCATTTCCATTCACTCTGAATCCCCTGGTCTATGGGACAAACCCTATTTGTTGATGTAACAGGTATCAACGCAGGTGTAGTCTTTGCCATGTTCATCTACTGACTTTTGGGACTGATCATTAAAGTTGCCTATGTGAACACTGAGCTTTCAAGACAAGGGCGGAGCTTCATCACGGTGCCCACCTGCCACCAAGTCATTTAATACTTAATTTTACATGACCCCGGTATCACTCAGTCTGGCTACGTCGTGGTGAAGAAGGAAGTAGAATCACAAAAGGACAAATAACAAGTTATTAATGTTGTGCAGGCAGCACACTTTGCTGCTGAAATGCTGAGGGGCTTCCAGTAGAAGTTGAAGCCAGTCAGACAATGGAACTAAACCGCGGTTCACACGCTGCCTGTGTGCGGTGTTAGGCTACGTAGCCTAAATCCGCCCCTCAGATTTCCCATGATGCATAGCGGTAAGGGGAGTTTTGTTAAAATGTGCTAATAAGTTTGCCATTTGTTTGAAATACAAATGTTACTTCATTATTGATGTATTCTTAAAACGTGTCTGCTTAGAATATAATATTTTTGTAGGTAATTGTTGTGGTGGTTTACCATTGAAACCATGAGTGAAGGGTCTATTTCGTTTGATAAGATGAGTTGAAGCTTCTTCATAGATATCAGTGTTGTGCTGCAATTGTAGTAAGGCAATAGACTGTGCGCTGGCCTGAGTTTGCTAGACAATTTGTTTCTCTTGAAGATTATTAATGGTAGGCTATATTGAGTAGTGATGCCACAAGTAATTCTCAGACTGGTTTTGCTGATACCAATATTTTTACATATTTTCTTTCTAGTTTAATGTGACCTCCCTCTACCATTTCTGTATTTATGAGAGAAATAAGGAGTAGGCCGTGGCCTTACCAAATCAAAATAATAGCTGCATAATGACAAGACATCAAAGTACTGTCATATTCTTTAATTATAATAAAAATATTCTGCTCAGAACTGCCACTTCATAACATCATCATATTGTTGTGACTTAATCTCAGATGTTTAGCGAAGTATTTCACTGTCTTTGCACACACATCACACAGAGCAACATTATTACCTTCACAGCTAAAATAGAGCCAGACGTGACTGTTTTACAGTCAGTCTGTATTCAATCGCGGGAAATGTAAAGGCCTGCAGCGGCTCACTTCAAAGAAGCTCCGTCACAGAGCTGCAGCATATATACAGCATCACTTTGACAGGCGGAAGGAAAAGTAGTTCCTATTGTGACGTCCCCATCTTTTGGCTGCTGGGATGTCTGTCTCTTTGTGTCCTGTGTTGCAGATGTCCGGAGGCGTGGCTAAAATCATCAGCTGTTGGAACCACCTGGACCCGGTGGTCTCCACTATAAGAGCGCGTCGTTTGTTCTGCAATGGGGGCTAGAGAGGAGGGATACCCTGTTCCCTATGCTCCACGCTCCTCGTTATTTTGTTTCTTTCACTTCACACGGCATTCTTTCAAGCATGCATACCTGCTGACATGACTGATTTACTGATAATCATCCTTCATATGATTTTTGGAATGTTAAGTTGTTTCTGTTTAGTTTGAAATAAATGGTACCTTTTCTGCAGTTTGTGTCCTTGTCCTGGGTTATCTTGTCGCGGTTTTGAGCCAGCCGTGACAAAATGGGGGCTCGTCCAATTTGGATTCCTGCTGTTGTTGTTTGTTGTATATCTAATTGACTCTCTTTGTGCTTGAGCTGTCCAGGTGCAGTTGATTGTGGGATTTTCCCTGGCAGTCTGAGTGGCCTGACCAATCGGTGATGAGGGTTGGTACGTATCGCATTTGGGGGATGGATTTTTGTGGGATTCCCTGATTAATTTTTCATATGGAGATTTGCGCCTTGTTTGACGTTGTCTAATTGAGATGAAGGAGCACGTTGGAGTTGTCATTGAGAGTACTGCTGGACCAAATGGAGGTAAGTGTTGACATGCTGGTGTGTAATGATGTTGGCGCTAAAGGGATTTCCCCTGTTAGGCATAAGAGCGTTACTCCTTTGAGTTACGCTGATTTGTTATTTTTGTAGTGTTGTGGCGAACGCGGTTGGAGACTTCAGTCTCGGGAGCATGTCTGTGGCAGTGGGGAAAGTTTCCAGTGGCTGGTCGCTTTCTCACGCTAGCGGTCTAGAGTGCGTAAATACCCACCGCAATTAACCACATGAAGACTAGGGGTGAGTTACTTTAGTGTGTGGATAGGCAGATAGAGGGGAACCTCCTTTTTTTTGCAACCAGTGTGTTGATTACTGTATGTTCTGTTGGTGCAGGTTGTAAAATGGCTGGTGTAGATGGTTTTTTTGAGACTCCGTCAGAGGGTTTCCTAGATGGCTGCACGAAGGAGCAATTGAGAATTGCTGACCACTATAAGATTGAGATCAGTGACAAAAAACTCAAGGACACTGTTAAATCTGTGTTAAAGGCTAACTTGTATGAAATGGAAGTTTTGCCGCCTGATAAGAGTACTGTGGGATTGTCCTTGCCAGATAGTCAAAGTGCTGGATTATCCTTTAGAGAGCAGAGGGAATTGTTGCCGTTGCAGATGGAGCATGAAAAAATGAAGTGTGACACAGAGCAGGCCAGAATTAGCTTGGAGTGTGAAAAATTAAGCCTGATTAGAGAGGGTAGGTTAAGCTTGGAAGCTAGTCAACAGCTAGGTGAAGTCGGTCCTACTTTCAGTGCACGTTCTGCACAGTTTGATTTAGAGACTAGCTTGCGACTGCTTCCGAAATTTAATGAAAGGGACCCTGAGACATTTTTTTTCTCTGTTTGAGAGGTTAGTTGATACGAGGGATTGGCGGGATGAGGATTGCAATTTCAGCTTTATCGGTGGCAGATAGCTTGAGTTATGCATCGGTGAAAACTGCTGTTCTGACGGTCTATGAGATGGTCCGCGAAGCTTATCGCCAGTGGTTTCGGAAGAGTAGGAGGGAGGATAAACAGCCCCATCTTGAGTTTTCGCGTGATTTGCTAAATTTTTTTTAATCGTTGGCACACGGCTTCTAATGTGAAGACTTTTGATGACTTGTGTAATGTTATTGTTTTGGAACAGTTCAAGAATGCAGTTCCTGACCGTGTTTCCACATATTTAACAGAGCAACTGCTTTAGCAGATCAGTATGTATTGTCTCATCGCAGTGATGGGGGAAATGGGCATGGCTATGCCAGCAACTATAGGGAAAGTACTGTTGGTCATGGCTTGTCTGTGGCTTCTTATAAGCCTGATTCTGAAGTGAAGGGGACACATTTGCGTTACATGGAGAAAGTGTAATTTCTGTCGGAAAAAAAGGGCATGTGAAAGCGGATTGTTATGCTCTACAGAGGAAAAACAGGCCTATGCATGTAAAATCTTCTTCTTTAGCTGCTTCTGGTCAGTTACTAGTAGAAGAGAATGTAGATTCACACATTTTTGATGAAGCGATGTATGGTCGTCTGTAGAACACAGAGACTCTTAAAAACTTGGATAGGATTGTGAGTCATTTG